>NC_092206.1:60000267-60029944 GCF_043381705.1 Parasteatoda tepidariorum | reverse complement strand
TATAGTATATATATTTAAACACTCTATACCAAAAATTGTAGCTATAGATTTGAAATTTGTGACAGTTATTTTCATTATTATATACAATAATTACACAAAATTTTGTAAGCCTAGCTTCAATATTTAAATATTGAATATTATGGAATATGGTTATTTTTATTAAAAAACACTATTTTTTGTCTTAAATTATTTTTGCTATAACTTTAAAAATATTCAATAACATTTTTGACAAAATTAATGAAGCAATTTAAAATTAATTACAAAATTACTGTTTTAAAATTAATTTGAAATAATTTCGTTAAGAACTGCGCAAAGATATGAGTTATTAAAGTAGTTAAAGAGCATGCGCCGGAAAAGTTTAATTTTTTTTTATATAATTTTGTAGTGAATCGTATTTGGCAACTCATAAAAAAATCCGATTTGAAAATCTTAAGTATTTAAAAATTTTCAAGCCATTTTCAAACTAGTTTTTGCACTTTTTAAAAGAAAGCTCAAAATTATTAGGAGCTTTTCTGCAAATTTCATTTTATACTATTAAAAAAGATTTATTAAAAATAACACCGGCATTGCTGGGGATCATCACCCATAAAAGTGCAATCTTTTACATGTTTTCGTTTATTATTACATCACATTTTGGTATATGCAATTTATTGTAAGGTATTATAATTTGTCTTATGATACAAAGCAATATTTGTAGAAACCCCCTTATTGTTTTGACTTTTCTTTTAAAAAGTGCGGAAACAATTTAAAAAATTGCTTGAAACTTTTTAAATTTTTAAGATATTCAAATCGGACTTTTTTTATTAGTTTCCAAATACGATTTACTACAAAATTATGAGAAAAAAATTTAATTTTTTCACTCACGTGCCGTATAAAAGGACTAATTTAAATACTTATATATTACACATTTTTGAAGGAAATTTTTTCAAATTTTAAAACAATAATTTGTAACTAATTTTAAATTTCACTAAAAAATTTGCTTTTTATAAAAATGTCCATATCTCCATAAATATTTAAGCTAGGTTTACGAAATTTTATGCAATTTTGGCATATAATATATGAAATACTTGTTACAAGTTACAGATTTTTAACATACTGTGTTCAAAAAAAATATTTCCCGTTTGTAAATTATTTTCGGTCTCTCAAACTTTTAAAAGCTTTAAACTTCATTGATAAGTATTAGAAATCGGATGAGCTAAACTTTTCTAAATTTATAAAATGATTCTCTAAGTATTTTTTGAGGAATGTCAAAAAATGTGTTAGTATTAAAGTGTTTCCATTATTTTTTCCACCCCATGTACATACGGTAGAGAGTATATGTCGTATATGCATAACTGAAGTCAGATGCGAGCAGAGAGCAGATTATCAATACTTTTTAAGCCTATAAATTTTAGAAAATTATATTTAAAATAAAAAAAAAATTAAAATTTATGTCACTTTTGTTCAGACTATTAAACGAGTTTAAATCTCTGTGAATGCATTTGTTCCTTCGTGCATTTTGTTTAGCTTTTATAACAGCTGCTACTCTCTCAACATTCTATACTGAAACAGTTCGCTTCCACAACCATACACGAAAGCAGTTACACCAAAATTTTGTTTCCATGAAAAATGGACTTAATAAAATAGGTACTTTAAACTTTTTGAGATATTTTAAAAAAGCTATGATCAAAGAATCTAGAAATTTAAAAAATATATATCATAAATTGTGAAAATACATAATTCCTCAGTTCCAGTCAGAAAAATCAGTCAAAATTGTACATTTAATTTTCCCTTATATGCAAAAAACAATTTCTTTGCGTTTTCTATGAAATAGACGGATATTAAAAGTAATCGCCTAATATTTCAAATAAAAAGAACGTAGTTTTTTTTTTAAATAAAAAAATTAAAAATCAGTTAGCTCTCAAAAATGTATTTTCAGAACTTCTTTTATTCAAAAAGCCACTAAACTGTTAACGTCTTTCGCAAGAAATAGTCTTCAAAAGCTATTCATTGGCTAAAGAAATTATTCTACTTACAGATGCATTTTTTCCTTTTAAATTATTATGAAAATATAATATATGATTAACTTGTGCTTATGAAAATTACATAAACTATTAGAACATTTTGAATGAATTAAACTCACTATAACGTTCAACTTTTCCGCGATGTTAATAAAGTTTTAAATTACATTATCAAACTTTTTAAGCTCAATTGCATATTCCTATAGTGTAGTTTTAAAAGAAAAACGTTGAGTTTAGAATTTTTAGTGTTACATCAAGTTCCAATCATATTATTGTACAAAGGGCTGCTATTATATTTAAATTTTGAGCCATATTTTCTCAGAGTAATCTCTTTTGAAGAAGGGAAAAATTCCGATATAAATATTTTGAAGAACGGTGAACCGATTTTGGTGTGATTTATTTTCTTCTATCCGTTATACTTTGAAAACATTAGCGAACAAATATGTTTGAATGTGCGTTTTGATAATTTAAACTGCAAGACGATTTCTTAGTAAAAATTAAAATTAAGTTAAAAATCCATATCATCTGTGTTTTATGATTAGTAATCTATATCAAATCTTCAAAAAATTTTCAAAGTTTAATTTCCACCATTATACAATGATGAGGTAAACTAAAAAATTTTACTGTGCATAAAGTTACATGTTTTATTTCATTTTTAATAGACATAGTTTTATTTTCATTTTTTGTTTGCTTGTTTACTAACGACACATATTTCCCTGCTCATTAGAATAAATTTAAAGCTTTGCTGCAAAGACATTTCATTCAAAAAACCAATCACATTTTTAGTAATATATTTCTACTAATTCTTTCAAACAATTGTTCTTTTTTTTTCAATTTTATATACTTTTTTTTGCACGATAAACACACTTCTGTGCGTAAAAGTGTATTTAGTTTAACTCAACACCGAAAATGGTGGCATCTGCACGCCAAAATTCTTAACAGTGAATAAACTTTCCAATCAATATCAGTAAAAACCCTTTAATGAATTTATGTAGAAATTTTCATTTGTTTACTAAAATTAACCTCACAATCCACAGCTTAAATCAATGTCTCCAGTTTACTTAAAACACCTCGATGCACAATTTCTTGACCCGCTAGATTATCGTTTGGACAAAATCTTGCGTAAACGAAGTATCTAAAAAGGGGTTAAAGCCTACAATATTTTAGACATGCGACAAAGAAATGTCTTACCTAGATTGCTCCCACGTAAGATATTGTCCGGGATAAACTTTGTCGAAGCATATTTATATTCAATAGACTTTCTTCTATGTAATATTTTGTCTACGCAATATTTCACCGCAATGTTTTGTTAACCATTAAAATTTTATTTATTTTGCACCGAAGAATTTAATCTGGAGTTTACTTTGTGAAAGAGTCAACTCCTTATGTAGTGTAAACTTTAAAGAAAATTAAAAACTAAAAATTCCTTAAGTAACTTTAAATAATTACTCATATATATATATATATAACACTGCGGTTAAAATTATATATATATATATAATTTTAACCGCAGTGTTATCGAAAAGAGAAGAAATTCTAATGACATACTACCAATTTTCGCGCTGAACTTAAGCGAGTCAATTACCATTAATATAATACAACTTAATCATAAGAACAAAAGCACTTACACTAACCTGCTTTTGTTCTTATTCAAATTCCATTATACGCAATTACATGTTTACTTTACATGCTTACTTTGCATATTTACTTTGCATCCCAAAGGAGAAAAAGGGTAGACAGTAGATTATAAAAACAAAACTTTTATCGTCTTAAAAGTCCTTTCATTGTCAATATATTGAAATTCCAACGAATGTCAACAAATATTTTCCGATGTTTATTATTTAAATCTATGCATGGCAGGAATTTTATATTATTCTTACCTATGAAAATCCTATAATGTATTTGTCTTAGATGTTCTGTTTAAAATAAATTTCAATTTATTAAAGCAAATATAAAAGCACAATTTATCCACAGATATTAGTCATTCTATTGATTTTTCTTTCAGTAGAATTAAACAAATATTCGAATTAAATTGTGTTTAAAATTTTTGAATGGCATTTAAAAAATTTAACTATAAGATGTTTATCTTAAATATCTTTTAATCGAATGTACCGATTTCAAATGTTCAAAGAACTAGTATCGAATTTCGAAAAAAACTATTAAAGTACGTTGATTACCTTGCATAATCATTATATAATAAAAGTTATGTCACGAAAATTAAATTTTCTTTATTGAATTTGTAATTTTTTTTTTTACAAAATAAATACATTTTGCTATCCCAACTGAATTAGAAAAATATGGCATGATATTTTTTTTTAAATTGCCGTTAACTTAGAATTATTATTTCAGATTTGTACATAAATGTGTTGGAGGAAAGAACATTTTACTCCCAAAACATTACGGGCAAAGACTATATTTTCAGATTTTAAAAAAACTTAGTTCGTAGATCGACGCTCATGTTTTTCAATTATATTTATGAGAAATAAATAAATATAAAAACTGCAAATTTCAAAAAGAAATAAATCGACTTAATTTATATAAATCGAGTAGATATAAATCAAATCGATATATCTTATAATTTGAATTTAAAAATATACTTTACTATAAATTAGTTCAATATTGGTATTGTGAAACTTAATACCATACAAATTTGCTGGATGCATAATAATTTTTTTTCAACTGAAAAATATTTACTTTGAATTGAGTCTAGTATTGCGTAATCAAATTTTGTATGTCATAATTTGCATGATATTATTTTTCTTGTACCATATTAATATGATTGCAGGAAATTTGCAGAATATTACATTTCAATTTGCTACAAGTATAGGTAAGGTAAAGATTTGCCTCGTATAAGTAAGGTGAAGATTTGCCTCGACCGGCCCTATTAAAGGGCACTCGAGAAGTAATATCAACCCGTCTCCACTGCAGACCCATCCAGCAGAGGGGTCACAGGCTCGCACCGGCTGTACCGGCCGGGGAAGCCCAATCATGGCATTTATTAAAACTCAAAAAATACAAAGTTCTGGCAAAGTTGCGGCAATAACCCAGAATATTGCGGGCAAAAGGTTATACAAAAAAGAACATCAAAAATTAATTATGTTCAACGTCTATACAGCTGTGCACATATCAAGCTATGACAATTCTCAGAGTATATAAACATTTAAAAATTTTAAAATTTATAAATACAATAATAATAGAAATAAGATCACCGAGCAACTGAAGTCTATATCATTGAATAAATCATAAGTTGACAGAACCCTCATAAATTTAAAATGAATAAAACCTCTCAAGATACGAAAATCCAAGACCAAATTTTACAATTTAAAACCAGTTAATAAAGAAACTCCGATAAAAATGGATCACTAAGGTCAACTGGTCCTCAAAAAGTCAGAAGACCCTTATAAATTTGAAACCCAAAAATTAATGAAATAGTTCACATTAAAACCAATAGTAAAAAAAATGCAAAGATGTAAACTTGCTAGGATAATTTAGATAAGAACACATGATCAAGAATGTTAAATATCTCTCATTAAAACACAAAAAGATAAAGTTAAAAGTTAAATGACAAAAAGGAAGCTTAAAGTATGGTAATTGTAAAAGCAGTAGCTAAAACAAAGTATTGTAAAAACAATAAAGGTTAAAAATATACAAGGTAAAAAGGTTGAAAGCTAAAACCAATTAAGATCATTAAAAGAGACACCCAAGATGGAAATCACAGTTTCTACAAGTATATGTAAATAAGAAAATAGTAGGGAATTTACAGGATATTAAGCTTCGATTGGCTCTAAACTTTCTAAAAGTATATGTAAATAAGAGGGTAATAGGAAACTTACTGGATATTATGTTCTGATTCACTCTAAATTTTCTAAAAGTATAAATTCAAACACTTCATGCTAAATTAAATTTATTTTCAACAATTACAATTTAAAACAAATTTAATTATCATCCTTGCATTTTCTTCAATTGCTAGATATATGTCATGAATCTTTTTATTTTGAATAGTATGACAAGATTCTATGTATCATGATATTGTTCTTTGATTCGCTTTAAACATTCCAAAAAAGTATATTCGAACAATTTATATTACGTTAAACTTATTTTTTTAAACAATTTTAATCAAATTTAAACGTTTCCTTTTAATTTTGTGCCTTAAAAATATATTAAATAAGCTTAAAATCTCATACAGTTTTTATTTCTTCTTTTTTACCCTTATATTTTTTTCCGATCACTAGATGTGTCATGGGTCTAATAGGTAAAAATACGATTATAACATTCTAGCAAACATGACATTGTGTTTCAGCTTATGCATATTTAAGTACAGTACACCAAAAGAAAAAGATCACTCTGAATAACTTTTGATCTACTGATCGGATCTTTACGTTCTGGAACTCAATCTTAATTTTTCGAGTGGGTGACTTCAAATATGCTAATTAATAAGGGTAGAACTCGAAACTCGACGCAATGTACTTTCTCGAAATAAACATATCTTTTTCACAGCAGATTCAGATTTCTGACCTCCAAAATATATGAAGTTGCCGCAATCTGGGAAATATGGTCCCAGTAGTTTGGTCAGGAGAGCGCTCCAAAGTTTTTACAGCTTAATGTTTGTTTTACTTTTTGTGTATTTCGCAATATCTCACGAACTTTCTAGTTGCAAACAATTATAAAATTCGTTTATCCAAAGGTAATTTATAAAAAATAACTTTTAGTAAATATTTATTATTATTTTTAATAATAGTAGAAAAAATTTGGAATCGTAAGGTGTAAACTTTTTACATCATTTTTAAGAATATAATTTTGCATGGCAAAACAGAAAATTTGAGCAAAGTCGGCCGAATAGTTTCTGAGAAATCGAATTTTAAATATCTGACTTTTTTGACCCCCTATATTTTGAGGGTCTGTAACCAAATCCGTTGAAAAAAAGGTATGTTTATTCAGAGAAAGTACGTTTTGCATCTGATTTCATAACTTAAAATATCGTTTGCAGTTATTAATCAACATATTTGAAGTCCCCCCCTCGAACCATTAAGATTGAGTTTGAGAACGAGAATATCCGATCATTAGGTCAAAAGTTATTTCTGGTGGTCCGTTTTTTAATTAGCGCACTGTACTTAAACAGTGTATATACAAAAACTTTATGTTAAATTAAATTCGTTTCTTTAACAACTGAAAATCCAACTCGACTGCTTTCTTAGAATTCTTATTCTTAAGATTGTATTAAATAAATTTCAAATTCTTAATGCAACTTTTCTTATTTTCCTTTTATTCTCCTACACTTTTCTCAATCTCTAGATTTGCTCTAAACCTCTTTATTAGAAATGAAATGACAGCATTCTACTTAACATGATTTTCTGAAATAAAAAATATATTAACTTTTGACATATTGAGTGAAACAATCTTATTAAGGTATGATGAATCCTGATATACAGTGCCCAATATGAAGAAGTTGATTAAGAAAACCATGTACAGAATTCATTTATTTTACAAACTACGTTCAAAGCGTTAACAAGTTTGCACAAAACAATTAAAGAAGATAAAAATATTGCTATTTATTTGCGCAGTAAGTGAAAGTGCTTATCCAATTAGTTATTGTTTTTCATTTACATTTTTATATCTTAAATATGTGCGGAAAATTTTTTATATTAAATAAACGTCGGAATATTCTCAAATTATTTCCTTCCTTTTGTTTGATAAACATCGTTCGGTAATTAAAGTTTTAATGCATTTTTGTACTAAATCATTTTGATTTAGATGAATAATAATTTTAAAAGCATTATTTGTTGATTTTTTCAATGCACTTCATAAAAATTGAGAGCGTTCTTTGTTAAAATTGGATTATTCGTTTATTAGAATTTATTAGTAATTCTTGATAAAATGATACTTAAGTTGCTAATAGAATAGAGCTCACATATTACATAGCAGTAAGTTGCACAACATTTTTTTTTCTAATGCCCACCTCGGTTGACATTCGTCTTTTCATCCGTATTAGGGCAGATTTGTTGGTCACTCTTTCATAGGCACCCTATTAGGTGGGCCAATGTTGCTCCCACATTAAGGACAGATAGTACAGAGAATGTAAGAACATTCATGCCTTGTCCGGGATTCCAACTCAGAACCTTTCTGATGCAAGATCAATTCATGACTCCTACACTGTCCAGTCGGTTGTTGACACAACATTACAAGTTCAACTTTTTAATAAAACGAAGAAAAAATTCTGCTAAAAGTAATAAACTGTATTACAATGATATTTTTAATATAAAAAAATTCTGGTTTTAAAACCAAAATATTTGGTATTTAAACTATTATTTTAATAGTTTTTAAGTTCATATGGGTCAGAATTTCCCGAAAATTCTGGTTCTGGCTTCCCCATGTTTTTATTATTGCAAGAACTATTTTTACTGATTCCGTTTGCTTTGTTATTTAAAATGCATGCCACAGGTCCTGAGTTTGATCCTCGGGCCGGGCAAGGTTGACTGAGTCTTTCATCCCTTCAGTGGATCATAAATAAGTACCAAGCATGCTTGGGAACTAAGCACTGGGGGTTTCGCGTTCGGCTGACCTCCTAACTGGAATATCTGCTCCTGCACCCAAGGGCCCAAGGTCAAGAAAACTGAGATGGGCACAGTAGGCCTTGGCCCCCTATGGGATGTCACGCCACTGAGTTTAGTAGTAGTTTAGTTTTAGTAGTATAAACAGGGGTAAAAGCTTGCATAAAATTATGTTCAACTCAAATGCTTCAACCATTATCAAGTCAAATGATGAAAACAAATAAACAGTGTCCTGAAATTATTTACAAAAAAATATTTTTGAATATACGAGTATTATTATTGTGTGTAAAGCATTTTTGATTACTAGAATCATTTCGGAGATGTGGCAAAACACTTAAAAATTGAGGAGCTCAAACTTTTAAACACAAACACTCTCCTCACAAACCATTTATAATATGTTTTGAAGATAAAAACTACCTACTGCCCCCATATTTTGAAACTGAAAAATTCTGACCTATCGAGTAAAGGCGCGCTTGCTTGAAAAAGAAGCAAACTTTAGCTCGTCGAATCATTAAGATTAAAACTTATGTAAGATCACAAGGTGATAAATTTACCAACTTTTACTACACTTACCAAATTTTATCATAGATTAAAAATCCTTATTTTATTAATAATTTTATCAAAACGGTAAATTATGTAATCTGGTAGTTTCAACCTCACTAATTTTTCAGCATACGTGGCAAACCGTTTATTATATAAAAAGTCATTAAGGTGTTCCGTAGCATATTTTGCGTACTCTACTTTCTGTCTCATCTTGAATTTGATTATAATTCTCTTTTGTGCGTTGAAGAGAATTATGTATAAATGCATTTTAGTTTACTTAAATTTGGATTGTTTTCTCCAGAATTTGATGTTCCCTTAAACACGAGAAAAGTCTGTTGCGAGTCAACAGCAAAGCAAATATTCGTATCAGATATGTTAAGTCAAAAATAATGGGAGAGGATAGTTATTAGTATTAATTGAAACTAATATTTCACAATAATATTATTATTTCGTGTCTCGTCGTGAAATAATAATATTATTGTGAAATAATAGTTACGCAGCAGCTGCGCAAATGTAGTTAACGCAGATGTAGCAACGCAGATGTAGTTAAAAATCAAACTTTCTATTGACGAAACGAAACCTTAACTTAACAACGTTAACTTCAAAATAAGGTACTTGCAAATGAAATTTTATTTCGACATAATTCAGACCCTTTTTTTGGAAGAAAACAATTCCTTTCAGTTTTCCAGTTATTAGAACCTCTTTACCCAGTTTATACAAAGTGATCCGTAAATGCCGCCCTTAATATGTCTCTTTTAGAATCCTTATCGAAAATAAAAGCAAAAAAGTATGCTCATGCCGAGGGTCACAAAATAATACTTAATAAAGGTTATTTAGGCCATTTAAAGTACAGGAAGACAGATATAAAAAACATCAAAATAGGTTTAATTGGTGGTTGAAAATTGAAAGTGTACAAATAATTGTATTTGAATTTTATTATGTTGCTCCGCAATCAAACCTGTTTCGCTTTTTCTTTTGTCCTTGTTTTGAAATTCATTTACGATCCTTAATGTGTCTATTTTTTATGATTTTAGTTTTGGTAAGGTTTCTGATAATGCATAGTAAAGGTGGTCTTTACGGAACATCGTGTTTTGTTAATGATTTTGAAAATTCACTTCATTTTGTAGTTATTTTTAAAGAAATGCACCTCTTCTGTAAGAAAATGCAAATCAAATTTCATTTTATCATTATCACAAACAACTTTGTCAAGAATTAAACTAGTTCCATCTGCAATATATAAATATTTTTCAAATCCGAACTAACTGGAATGCTTTGCTGCCATTTTTCTCCATGAAAAATACGTAAATTTATAAGCATTTTTTCTTTTTTCCATAAAGTTTTGAGAACAAGATCGAAATAGTTCTGAAATAAAACGCTTCAAGTTTTCTGTTTTTTCTCTTGAATTCTTTATCCATGCGAAACATTTTTATCAACAGTTTATATTATGTATAGAGAACATATTGTATTACTTTTTTTCTTCTACAAATTATAAAATATTATGTTTTCGTAAATATTGTGATTTTATGTTTGAAGAAGAATAAAGGGAAAAAAATTAGCAACAATATGTTCGTTTTTAAATTCTAAATTTTTATTCGGACAATTTTAACGTTCTAATTGTAAAAATGAATATCAAAGCCGAAATAAATATGCGTTAAGTGTAAATTTCAACAATACCGATCCAGAAAAATTCGTTTTAAGCTTTTTACCTAACATTTTTTTTTTCTCTTGTGTTTCCTTCATTCTTACAACTATGCAAATAAGTGCTGTTAAAATATATGTATTTTATTTTTAAGCTGGCATACGAAAGTTTAATTTTTTGCGAATTTTTTCGTTGAAAGATTTTAAAAAGAGTCGCTATTATATTTATAACAAAAGTTAAACTCTGCAAAACACAGAGTAAAAAAACTGAATTCTATTGTTACAAACAAAGCAAGGAATAAAACTGTTTGTCTTTTAGGCTGAAAAACTATATTGTTTCATCGTAAAGATGAAAAAAAAGTAAAACTATTTTCCTTCATATTCAGTAATTAAATTTTACTTACGCTGGTTTAATTTTCAGGTATACAAAGATTTACGTTAGATTTAAAAGTTACTGATATTAAAATTTAATTTTTTCGAAATTGTTATTTCTTATTATACTCTCCTGGGTAACAAAATGGCTCATACGGATTATACAAGAAGATGTGTCTTTAGATCCCTTTGTTTCTGAAGAGGAAATTTGCAAAAAATACATCGGGTACTTCATTAACTGAGACACTTTAATAATTTTAGAAAACCAGCTGCACTGTAAAGAATACCAGATCAAATTAGGGTGTAAAGTACCGGTACTTTTGGATGCATCATCCGTAAAATCCATTCTACTGTAAAATCCACTTTTACGGTAAAATATTATACAGTAATTTTCATAGTAATACTTACTTAATTAGAGTGATTTAGTGAGTTTACAATAATTATTAATGTTATAATTACGGTATATCAGATTTTTTGTTCCTTAACATATTCCGGTTAAAATAGATCTTACTGTTAAAAGTACTGGCCCCTTAAATGCCGCTACTTCCGTTACTTAGGGTGAATAAATCCCTTATTTATATATGATACATTTTATTGGTACTGGTACTTAACTAATGCCGGTGCTCGTAAAATCCATGTAACCGTAAAATTTTATACCGTAATTTTTACAGAAATATTTATTCGATTAGAGTGATTCAGTGATTTTACGGTAAATATTACTGTAAAAATTATAATTTTTAATAAATCTTTAAATCATAAAAATTATCATTATTAAAATCGTTTATTTTTTGTTTCTCAACATGCTCAGGTATACATGTTAACATAATTTAATCCGGCGTTTTTACTGTGTAGGGTGTGCCACATCGTAGAAATTTTTAGATTTAGAAAAAAGGGAAGCAAGAAAAGGTTAACAAAAACGGCATCAGTAAAGATTAAAAATCATTATACTTGAATCATAGCATAAAAATAATTTTTTTTTAATATTTGAATTCTATTTTTAAAAGAATGTTTATCTAAAGTGTTGCACACTGTACCGTTCCTTACTATCAAAATTGCCTGCAAAACAATTTAGGTACACTGTTAGAATTTTCATTCTAAAATTATGGTAAAAAAACGGCAGCAGTCTGTCCATTTAATTAACAGTAAAGTTTACGGTAAAAGACATTTTTTACCTTTACGATTTTGAAACTGTTTACAACTAATATGATTACAAAACCATGAATACCAAACTATGCGATTTTTTAATCATTCACAACTAGCATGGTTTCTAAACCATAAAAATATGAATTTAATTGGAGGAGATAGTTTAACAGTTTTATGGTGCTGTCATCTATGCGTGAATGAGAGAACCATATTCTAATAGTCCAAGGTCACAAATAGGGAAGTGCAAGGCAATGGAAAATTCTTCATGTGCTAAAGAAAAGGGAGTTAAGTTTGTAGTGTCAACGCTGGGATTCGAACCCCCGTTCTGTCTGTCATGAGGTTGAAAGATTAGCCCTATAGGCTATAGCTATAATATATACCCGTCTGCAAGGAACTAATGGGCTTTAATAGGTATGCCTAGTTGGTGCAACAAAATTCTGGCTGTTTAACGGTATTAGGTAAAAGCAGTTAACAAACAGTTTTCTCACTGTTTACAGTTTGAATACCATCTTATTTATGGTTATTTGAAAATTTTGTTTGAATATGGTTATATAACAATTAAAAAATTGTCATCTACCCAAATGTTTCTAGAAATTACTAACAGTGTGTGTCATCTGTAAATTAGAGGCTAACTGTAACTAGAGCAGTAAACAAACTCAAACCTCGTCGGGAACTCTTTACCTTATAACAATACGAATTTAAATTGTCAACAAATAAACGCTGTACTAGTGACAGTATTGCCACTGAGAATTTACTGTTAATGGATTTTTCGATCATTTTCAGACTAACTAGAATGTTCTAAACTGAACTGGAGTTCTGAGCAGAATAACAATCTAGCTTTATATTTCATTTGCTAAACCACTTCAAGCAGAATTTTTATCTCCAAATTGAGCTAATCAAAACTTTAATTGCTTTAAGGTTGAGTAATTGTTGCTCCCGAATTCCAATAGCGTCTATATAAATGAGGCTGATATACCGTAAAAGATTTCAGAAACTAATTTTGACTCGACAAAAATATCTCTAGAAATCTTAGAGAACTTCATTTAATATCATTTTTCCAATTAATTGAAAAATATTACTTTTATTTTCAAAAGTAGGAAACTAAATCGCATTGACACTGATTCAGTTTCAGAATGTAGTATACTTAGCACTACAACTATTAAATTCCAATTCACTGGTATATAAGACATGTTAATTCGATTCTTTCAGGAGGTACCTATGGTAGATGACGGTTGACATAGTCGGTAACCTAGCTTCCCATGGGTGACTCACGGATCTGATCTGAACACCCCTAAATCGACATAAACTCCCACTTCGATTTGATTACACCTAGTTTGGTAACATGCTCACAGTGAACAGTTGACTTGCTATTTGTGGCTGTGGCATTGTCTTCCTCACGCTGTTGCTACCCAATCTCGATCACACACAAGGAGCCCTGTACACGCTCAACTGCTAATAGCATCCCATAGCAACAGCGCTGACACCGCGATCCTAATGCAGCTCTCACGGCCAGCACACAAAACTCGGTGATCTTAATACAGCTCTCCAGGCCTCTCGCAAAAAAACAATCAATCAACTAGTGGTATCCATTCAGTGAATTTTATTACGGAAAAAATTCTGGTGGGAGGGGAATGTAGAGTAGCTACAACTACAACTATTAATTTCCAATTCACTAGCAAATTAGACACGTTAACTCTATTCTAACTTGAGGTACCTTTTGATTAATGACAGATCTTAATACAGCTCTCCCGGCCTCTTGCAAAAAAACAATAAATCTACTAGTGATATCTATTCATCGCCATCTATTACGGTTAAAATACCGGGGGGGGAGGGGGTAGCGTAGCTACAACTATTAAATTCCAGTTCACTAGCAGATTAAACATGTCAACTCTATTCTGTGTAGAGGTAACTTTTGATTGATTACGATTGTCGTAGCTGGTAGCCTAGCCCCGCAAGAGGTCTCCGAAATATTAAGAAATGCTTTTGAAAACTACATGCACCGTAGCTGCTCCTTATAATTCAGAAACGTTTCGTGATTTTTCTTACATTGTATAAGTTACAATTGTTTCAAAAGAAGTGCAAGCAAAACTCATCAACATTTCATCCCCAAACAGATGTCGTTCTACTTTCCGATTGAAGCATAATAACAGAAACAAAACTAAACTCATGTTTGTGAAAATTGCAACACCTTGAAGGACTTACACGAGTGAGCTGACATTTTCAGGAAATGCAAAGTAGAGCATAATATGCAAATGATTAGAATTTCAGACCCGTAGCGCATGCGTATGCTGAGCAGCGCCTTCTGAACGGCGGATGGATCCGAATAAATAGACGGCTGTAGTGAGGCGTATATAGTTATCGGTGGTTATCTACTAGTGGTAAACGTTAGCTCAGACGTTACTTATGCCTCTTCGACGAAAGAGAGCGAGATTTCAACAACTTACGGAGTTTGAAAGGGGGAGAATCATCGACCTTCGTGAAGCTGGATTGTCTTATCGTGCAGTAGCCGCTCGTGTGCAGCGTTACAGCAGCACAGTGATGTGTGTTTGAAAGCAGTGGACGGACGAGTGTCAGACAACTCGGAAATCCGGCAGTGGACCCCGAAATGTCTCGTCAGTTCGCGATGATAGACACCTGGTCTGCATAGCGCTGACAGACCGCACGGCTCCCTCTAGACAACTGGCAGCACAGTGGTCAATAGCTACAGTTGTTTCATTGTGTGCTTCATCAATTCGTAGACGTCAACTGCAGCGTGGACTGCACGTAAGGACTCCTTTATACAGGATCACCATCACGCTAAACCATAGCCACCTGCGGCTACAATGAGCCAATCAGCATAGGGACTGGCGTGCTGATTGGCAGCGTGTCGTGTTTTCTGACGAATCCCGCTTTAATTTGTGGTACCATGATGGCCGCATTCGTGTCAGACGCTATGCCGGTGAACGCCACCTTCCGGAGTGCATTATCGAAAGCCACAGTGGACGAACACCAGGAGTTATGGTCTGGGGTGCCATAGCATATCATAGACGATCTCAATTGTTACGAATTGTGAGTAATCTGAACAACAACCGGTACATCAGTGAAGTTTGACAGCCCCAAGCTGTTCCCTTCCTTCAAGTCTTGCCAGGCGCTGTATTTCAACAAGACAATGCCCGCCCTCATATTGCTAGGACTGCTCAATCTTTCCTTGCATTGCGGCAGGTACAGCTTCTTCCTTGGCCTGCGTATTCCCAGATATGTCACCGATTGAACATTTGTGTCATTTCGTTCGTCGGTGCCTCGCTCGTGATCCTCGTCTTGTTGCTTCTACAGACGAACTTTGGGTACGCATACAAACTATATGGAATGCTCTTCCTCAGACAGACATTAAAAATGTGCTGACTCTATGCCACGTCGTGTAGCAGAGCTTATTGCGGTACGTGGTGGCTACACAAATTACTGATTTCGATCTCTTGTTATTGTTTGTTTGCTTTGAAAGTTTAATCATTTATTTGTACCACTACCACTCAGCGGTGTAGTAAATCCCATTCAATTATGACGATTCCTTCATGGTGTTGCAATTTTCACAAACATGAGTTTAAAAAGAGAAAAATAATAAAATGAAAATTTTAAAACTACATTTTTTAAAGAAAAGGAGTAGTAAAAGGAAGGTAAGCGTTATTAAGTAAAAGTAGAAAATAATTTTCAGCAACAGCAAACTTAGTAACCACCGAAACATTTTTTCCACGTATATCGAAAGAAAAGTGCCTTGCTTTCTTTATTTAAGTTTACCGAAATAAAAATTATTTTCTCATTTTTTAATCTAAGTGAAAAACCAAGTTTTTTAAAAAACAATTTTGTTTTATAGTTTTCTGTTAAAGGAGACGCAAAAATTATTTGTTTATAGAATTGAGACATGATATACTTTTCCTTTAATTGCACTCATTAATATTAAATGGAAATTCTTGCAATGTATGATGAATTAGCCGTATGTGTACAAAGCGTTATTGACTGTATTGTATAAAAAGAAATTTATTAATGATTAGAATTTTTTTTTGTTTATATGGTACAAAAAAAATACAAATTTAGATAATGATTCGCAAAGCTCTAAAAAAGCTTAAACGCTATATGATTTCAAAAAATTGTTATACCGTTAAAATAAAATAAAAACTATTATAATGTGGTATTTCCCTTTCAATTTTATAATTTCAAAATGTTTCGATCATATTTACCTGTTTTAATCGTTTAGAGTAGTTTTTAAGCCTATTTAAGCCCTTTTATTGAAGCTTGGGACATTTCAATATAAAACTTTTACAAACGAGACAAAATAAAAAATACTCTTTTGTCAATATTTATACTCTAAACTTAGTAAACTTTCAAACCTTGAAATTTAATATACATGTTAATGAGGCAGTCTAGAAAAGTTCGTAAAAAAGCCGTAAAATTTTGAAAAGTGCTAAAACTTCGGAACTTGCAGTTCAACAACTTTTAGAATAATTGTTTCATTTATATTTTATTTTATCTCTAAAATAAAAGTTAATTAAAATAAAATTTATAATATCATGATGGATATGATGAAAATGCTATGAGTTATAAATAATAAGCTCAAGTTCACTGAACTACATTTTTATTTCATACAAAATTATTTATTGTAACAAAATAACTATGCAAACTCATTTCATTAAACCTAATAATTTATATTCCAAATTTACCATTTGCAAGTGATTATTTTTTCAAATTATTTCATTAGATTGTGTCTTTATTCTATGAAATATATAATTAAGAAATAGATGTAGGGATTTTAAAATTAATTAAATTTACAAACAATTTGAAATGCTTGCAATTAAAATAAGAGTTTGTCTAGATTGACAATAATCCAAACGAAAATTAATCAAATGAAAAATTATAAATAAAAACTGTAATATATTTAAAAATTATAAGTAAGGCTTATAGTGTCAAAACAAAATTAACAAGTTCACGAAACAAAATTAATTAATTAACAAAATTCACTTATTTCTTTACTAATTGATGTTTTATGATGGTGCTTTTTAATGGTTACTTTTTACTTACTTCCTCGTGAATTAGAACTCTGAATCTTTGTACTGCTTGGGGTTTAAATAAATTAAAGTAGATTAATATATAAAAACAAAGTTTCGTTTGTATTAAAAATACAAAAATGGACGTGAAAAAATTAAAACGTCACTATAAAAATTCACTATCCAAAATGTCACTATCCACTTTATCTAAACATTTTAAAAAAATCTTAACAATATTAATAATATGCTTGAAATTAAATGACATATATAGATATCATTCTATCACTGTTTCACGCTTTTCTCAGCTTTTAATTAAAGTTTCATAATGTTGTTCAAAAAACGTTTTCCACAAATAAATCCACTACTACAAGCAATTTTTCGTTGTTTACTTTATTATTAGCCATCTCAAAGGTTTATCAGGCGATCAAACTGGTTTTTGCCTTTCTTACTAGTGGTACGTCAGATTTAATAGGTTTTCTAAATATTTGCTTGCGACTTCTAATGTTTGTGACCTTTAAGACTTCAGTTTTGACAAGTGTTTCACAAATATCTACTCAGGTTGGTTAGCATGTAACCCCCCCCCCTCCGTAATATTAAGACTTATCGATTGTTAAAATGAAAAAAAAACCTTCTTTATTCTTATTTTTTACATTAGTACATTGATCCTACTTCTGATACGAACTTCTGATAAATCATCCGATGAAATTTGATCCAAAATTAAAAATCTCAAAGGAACGAGATTTTTAAAAAATACAATGTGTTTGGGATGTACAAAACCATGGCAATAAAAATAACTTCTTTGCAAATATTGAATACCTATTTTTAACAAAAAAAAATTATTACGAAACATATCCTTTTAAACAAAAAAGCGTTTTATTCTAAAAGTAACTTATATCATAAAATAATGCTTCGGCGTGTAAAAAAAGTAAATAGAATGTTACAATCCTTTTACCTTAAAAGTTATGAAACGAAAAACCCATGTCAATCAAAATAACTAATTCTCTGTGAATAGTTTTTAGTATCTACTTTTAACAAACTGATTTATTACGAAATTAAATTACGTAAAATTTTTATACAAAAAAAATGTATTATTCCATAAGTAACTTTTTTAATGAAATAAAGCTCCATCATATAAAAAGTAGATAGAATATTGCAATCTTTTTAGCTTAAAAGATTTGTAAAATAAATCCCAAAGCAATATAAATAGCTAATTCTCTTTAAATATATTTTAATTTTTGCATTCAACGAAATAATTTATTACAGCACATAATTTTTTAAGCTGAATAAAACTGTATTATTTTAAATATAACAACGTGAAATTCCAGTATAAAAGAGACCTCAAAAAATTACAATCCTTTTAGCTAAAAACACCTAGAAACAACACCTCAGTGGCTATAGAAATAAATAATGATGCTTTTTAATGCGTATTTAAAACTTTATTAACTCTTAAAAGCCGATAACATCAGGCGAACTAGCATCGATTTCATTCTTAACTGCATTTTAATAGATCGTAAATGAAAGGTCAAAGTAATGATTTAACTTAATCTAAACTAAAATCCTCTTTTATTTAAACTTTAAATTCTCGAGCACACATTATAGCATTCTTTATTTTTATTTTTTACATTAGCACATTGATCCTACAATACGAACTTCTGATGAAATTCGATCTAAAATTAAAAATCTCAAAAGAACGAGATTTTTAAAAAACATCAGGAACATTTTCCTTTAGTGCCAGAGAACCAGTTTGTGTGACGCTGTTTTAACTGTTTATATTTTAAAATTAAAGCTCAATTCTTTCCATAAAATCAACTTTGTAACTGATTTTTATCACTATGCAATGACAAGAACAAATAGAAAATTGTCGAGGAAAAAATCTGACTCAAACTTTAGAACTGCGCTTACTAAACATATCCATATAATGGACCAGTTCCTCCTAGTTCTTTATATTATCTTCTTTATATTATCTTCTTTATATTGTTTTGTTCATATAGTTTTTCGATATATAACCGTTATATTGGAAATTCAGTTTTAAACTAAAGTATTCCCCCAAACGCTAAATAAACTTCATTACGCTTTAACCGCCTTTACTTCCCAGATACACCATTGCACATTATTCGAACGCTAGCAGTTTCTAACTATAATCCACTTTTTATCGTAAAATATTTTGAGAGATTTCTTTAATATCAATTAAAAACAAAGTATTTTGTCTATTTATTTTGAGAAGAAATCCTTTGTTTCGGCACAAATTTAATTTTAAATGCAAACCACTTCACAAAAGAAACCATAAATATTTCCCCTTCCTTTTTCATTTGAAAGTAAAATAGCCTTTGAATGGAGAATCTAAAGACCGAATTTAACCCACCGAAGACATACAAAAAAAAAGGAAGAGGAAATCGAAGTCCAACTCACAGTCTTCCCTAAATTAGATTTCCAAAGATCGGCAACTTTTAAAAGCTCCTCTTCTTTGGGAAATAGATTCGCCTTATGCAAAAATAAAATAAAGTAACCCACTTTGAAAACTCACGCACTGTCTTATGCCTCGCATCACCTAACATCAAATGTCCTCCGGGTCCATGATGCAAACACAAAATGTGCCTCTTATTCTAGTACGGATTTCAGAAACATCTGTTTCTGCTGCCCCGAGCAACTATTCCTGGTGCTTCTGCTTTTGCCCACCAAAAAGAAAAAGAGGAAAATAAAAAAGATAAGAAGAAAGTGCTCTTTAAAACACTTTTAACTCAGAATTCACCGTCAAAAGAAGAAAGAATAGGATAGCTAGTCGTTTAAAGCCTGGCACGTAGATAATTCACTTAAAAATATCTTGATGTCTAATACACCCTAAGGTGGCGCCTTCTTCCAAGTTTAAATTGAAAAAATAGGTATAGGTGAAAAACCTAATTGAATAAGCTTGTCATGAATTTATTGATAAAAGTTGTTTTAGACAAATTGTATGTTAAATTGATTTAAATTATGGTTGCGTATAATGCTTCATATTTAATGGCAACTGTGCAAACTTGGGTGTTTATTAGAGGAATACAAAATATACTATTTATGTTAGGAAGTAAACATGTGTCGCTATATTCCTGTTAAAAGTGCTATTTAACAATTTCTGAAAATTGTAAGTTTATGTCTAGTTATTTATACTTTGGCACATATATATTTTCTTTAAAATGTCTTAATTTTTAACGTATTCCAAGACTTTAAAAGTAAATTTAAAATATTTTTCCGTCTGCTATTTAGATATACACATACAATATATATATATATATGGGTATAGATATAGTATAATAAAATAAATATGAAAACATAAGGATGGCAAATTATCAAAAATTTTCGATGTGAAACAGTTGTATAACCTAATTTTATATATATATATATATATATATATTGATTTCAAAAGTTGAAAAACAGTGTTTTAAATTATTGATACTTTTATTACTTTCTTNTATATATATGTATATATATATATATTATTATTATTATTATTATTATTATTATTAAAAACTTAAAGAGGACTACATATAGAAAATCTTAATTGACTTGAAGGGAAAGAGTTGTATAACCTAATTTAAAATTGACCGATTTGATGTTTAATTATGAAATATATCAATGCGCCTTTTTCTGTCCCATTACCAACAAATTTTTTTGCCAATACCAATGTTAAATAACGATTTGCCTTTTGTTACATTTATACGGAGATGTCAGGTCATTTAAACGTACAAATGAGATAATTAATTTTTTAAAAAAATCTTTTATCTAATACTTAAGATGACGCTGGTTTCAAGTTAAAAATGAAGACAAATCTGGAGAGATGAAAAATAATATTAACTAAATGTGACATAAATTTTGCCAAATAATAAAGTATTTTCAAGTTACCTGATTTGCTTTCATTATGCAAATACAATGTTATTCTTTGTTTTATTAAGTTTTAAAATATTTGTAACTTAAATATTAGAAAAATTTTAAACTTACTGATTATTGACAATAAAAAATAAAGACATTTTCAAGTTTTTATTTTTCTGGATATTAAATTCATTCTTTTAAGTCTTTTTTCTCAGTAAGCATTTTTTCTTGAATATTGGTGCCAAATATTTTGAGTATTTGTATTTTTTCAGAATAATTTTATTTTCAACAACAAATTATAAAAATTATGCTAAATGTTTTTCTTTAATTTTTATTTTTCTGTTCTTTTTCTATAATATTTAAAAAATAGTTTCATTTCTTTTTATTTCAATCTTTAATCTGTATATCAAAAAATATTAAAAAAACGTTATTTAATTTAATAAAAGAAATTTATTCCAAAATAAGGTAAGGAAATTCGTACCTGGCAAACAAGAGGCATTAAAACGTGCTTTATTTTTTTCTCTTAAAATTCTTTACTTTATTAAAACGTAATAAAATTCCTGTTTAATTGGATTACATCACTTTACTTTTATTAAGCACTACTATTTTTTTCTACACGAAACTTTTATAGGCAAAAATCATTTTTAAATATTTTCACACGAAAAATGCTTAAGAAAAATTAAATTTTATTTCATGAAACTTATATCGCTTTCTACATTGTCAATCGCATTGGTGCAAATAGAGCTTAATGCCCCATAACGGAACCGTCTTGTTTGATTTTTGGTAAACAGCCGTAGTTAATAAAACAATATTTTCATGCTATATCATATTATATTTAATCATACAATTCCAAAATAGTTTTTTTTATTTAATAAGAATGAGGTTCCTATTTACTTATTTTTTATGTTCAAAAGATAATTACATTGCATAAGTAAATTAAATTTTTAAAAAAAACTGTTAACTACATAACTTCTTGCAAAACTTTTAGCGTAAAAAACATAAAAAGCTCTTATGAAACAAAATCATAGGAAATTTTTTAATCTTATTTTAGTTTCAAAAACATTTTCATAACATTTTATAAGACCATTTAAAACCGTATTTTTCTAAAACAACTTCTTGCACGAAATGAATTTCGAAAAAAAATTTTATCAGATTATTTCACTTTCTTTTTACCTTAGATGGTTTCGACAAAGCCTCTGAACTCTGGTAAAATTACCGTATTGTATGGTAATAAAATTTCTGATTAAAAAAATACATAATTAAACAAAATTCTGTTATTTAAAGGGAAAATATACAGTACTTAAACCATTTACTTAGTAGTTTTTCACTTCATATGATAACGGTAAATCGCAAATTCGGCTTCTCAAAATTATAAGTCTTATTTTTTTAGTGAAACAAATTTAGTAAAAAATGCAAAACTGTAAAGTAAGTTAAACCGAATAAATAGTTTTTGTGCCATGCATTAAGGCATCATGATAAAATTACCAAATTCTACAGCCTTTACCAAATTTTATCATATATTATAAAAAACCATATTTTGTTGTTGATTTTACCAAAATCATTATCTTTTTGATGTTCCCTCAAGTCAAAAACATGGTAAATTTTATCATATTCTAAAAGTTTTGACCATTTTTTTTAGTTTAGTATTAGTTAATTTTAGTTCAACATAACTATTCCTTACATTTTATCAAAATAAATTTATCTTTTATTAATATGAAATAAAATTACCTTTATCGCTTATAAATGCAAAAATGATTCGTACTTATAGTATGTTAAACAGAATAAAACTATTACATTATAAAAGTGCCGCTTTCTTAGTAGCTTAGAATGTTTGGGAAATACAAAACCCTGGCAATAAAAATAACTTCTTTGCGAATATTGAATTGTTTTAATACCTATTTTTAACAAAAAAATTTATTACGAAACATATCCTTTTAAACAAAAAAGTGTATTATTCTAGAAGTAACTTATATCATAAAATAATCTTTCGGCATGTAAAAAAAGTAAATAGAATGTTACAATCCTTTTAGCTTAAACGATATGAAACAAAAATCCCATGGCGAATATTGAATTGTTTTAATACCTATTTTTAACAAAAAAAACTTATTACGAAACATATCCTTTTAAACAAAAAAGTGCATTATTCTAGAAGTAACTTATAACATAAAATAATGTTTCGGCATGTAAAAAAAGTAAATAGAATGCTACAATCCTTTTAGCTTAAAAGATATGAAACAAAAATCCCATGGCAAAATCCATGACGAAAATTGAATTGTTTTAATACCTATTTTTAACAAAAAAATTTATTACGAAACATGTCCTTTTAAACGAAAAAGCGTATTATTCTAGAAGTAACTTATATCATAAAATAATGTTTCGGCATGTAAAAAAAAGTAAATAGAATGTTACAATCCTTTTAGCTTAAAAGATATGAAACAAAAATCCCAAGGCAAAACCCATGGCGAATATTGAATTGTTTTAATACCTATTTTTAACAAAAAAATTTATTACGAAACACATCCTTTTAAACAAAAAAGCGTATTATTCTAGAAGTAACTTATATCATAAAATAATGTTGCGGCATGTAAAAAAAGTAATTAGAATGTTACAATCCTTTTAGCTTAAAAGATATGAAACAAAAAACCCATGTCAATCAAAATAACTAATTCTTTGTGAATAGATCTTAGTACCTATTTTTAACAAACTGATTTAAAAAGAAATCAAATTACGTAAAATTTTTATACGAAAAAAACGTATTATTCTATAAGTAACTTTTTTACTGAAATAAAATTCCATCATATAAAAAGTAGATAGAATATTGCAATCCTTTAAGCTAGAAAGATTTGTTAAATAAATCCCAAGGCAATATAAATAGTTAATTCTCTTTAAATATATTTTTTTAATTTTTACATTTAACGAAATAATTTATTACAGCACATAATTTTTTAAACTCAATAAAATTGTATTATTCTAAATATAACAACGTGAAATACCAGTATAAAAGAGACATTAAAAAATTACAATCCTTTTAGCTAAAAACACCTAGAAACAACACCTCAATGGCTATAGAAATAAATAATGATGCTTTTTAATGCGTATTTAAAACTTTATTAACTCTTAAAAGCTGATAACATCAGGCGAACTAACATCGATTTTATTCTTAACTGCATTTTAATAGATCGTAAATGAAAGGTCAAAGTAATAATTTAACTTAATCTAAACTAAAATCCTCTTTTATTTAAGCTTTTAATTCTCGAGCACATATGTAATTGGACAATTTGATTGTAGTCGATGCTTCTATCCAACAAAACGACATTACTTTTTATTTTAGATCTGAAATCTAATTTTTGCCGGGGTAAAATTATTCATCCAATTTTTGTCACCTGAAGTAATAAAAGAACGTAATTTAACTTCGATCAATGATCATAATCGTTGTGGACTTCGCTCTGGAAGCTTAGTTTTGATAGCCCTGTAGGACTTTGTAATTTATGGTAATGTTCCTTTAACTATCTGAATCTTTGAGAAATATCGAAGGTTCTTAGTGCTAATTTATATTTCTTCGGAATGATAAGTCGAGGATCTTATTAAAGTTAATCAATTATTCAAAATTTCTGAATTTAGACGTTGATAAACTTAAGGACTTCTATAAACGTCTGAGT
Organism: Parasteatoda tepidariorum; assembly: GCF_043381705.1. Classification (NCBI taxonomy): domain Eukaryota; kingdom Metazoa; phylum Arthropoda; class Arachnida; order Araneae; family Theridiidae; genus Parasteatoda; species Parasteatoda tepidariorum. The sequence continues at coordinate 60,005,183 of NC_092206.1, read as the reverse complement.
AATGACCTGTCAAGGGAAGATTGGACAATACGGTCTGGGGAATACCTGTTGGAGAATTTGAATTTGATTGATTTGACCGGAAACTAGATTTAATTAATTTCTTATCTCTTTTCAATCGGATATTTCATCATTTATGGAATAGTTTTCATGGGTTTATGGAACCGCGAATCTTCAATCGATGTGGTCTTTCTTATAATTAAAGCTCAAATACTTGATTATTCAGCTTTTACTTGAGAAAAAGAACTCATTTCGTTAAGTAACTGTTTGACAAAACAACATATATTAGACACTGTAAAATAAAAAAGTTAAATTTGATACTTTTACTGTCATAAAAACCTCAATTGAGTGTCAAAAGAGTCTGCACATTAGTATTTAGAAAAATTGAACTTTCATTATTATTTAAAAAACTTTTAATTTTACTATTATTGTTATTTAATTATTATTATTTAATTTTACTATTTATTTGCGCGAGAGGATGGAATTATGCTATCAACTTCCGATAGTTTTCCGACCAGTTATTCTGTAAGAAACGGATACTCAAATATCACGAAACTTTCTTCGCTTTTGACGAAGCTGTTTCCTAATGTATGCTCCGAGCAAAAATTTCATTAAAGTGACGAAATAACTATTGTTAGTTCGAGGAAACGAATTCAGTAAAAAACAGTAATGCCTAATGTATTGAAATTTTCTCATAACCCTTTTACAGTGGGCACCATATAGGTGAATCAAATTCATCCCAGCAAATCAAGAAGGACCGATAGAACGGAGAGATAAATCAAAACCATACCCGAAACGGGATTCGAACTCCATATCTTTCCGGTGCAAAGCCGACTCTTTGACCATCATAAAGTCCGGTTTTTCAATCATCTAGTCTTCATTATAGTTTCGCCATTCTAGTTGACTATGTCCCACAATGCACTGCGATGTTTCCAGTTGACGAAACGTTCTTATCATACACGTGAGAGTTTACATTTTGTCACAAATAACGACGAAATGATTCCTAAAATTAGCGAAATACAGCTCAAGTATTGCTGAATACGGTAAAAGTGGAAGCTATTTCTGAGAGTGTCGAACATTTAAATCTCAGATGCTGTTCCTGATCACTCTGTTTGCTTCAATCGTTTTCCGACTGGTACAAGCAGAATTAATCAAGATCTTAATATAAATACAAATGTACAGAGCAGATAGTACAGAGAATGAAAGAACATCCATACCTTGTCCGGGATTCGAACCCCTTTCCGATGTAAAGTCATTTTTATATAAGCCAAATAAACTTGTTTTCCGGTAGTTTTGCATTAAAAGAATATTTATTAGACAAACAATTTTTTTAACGAAATCAAAATAATTTAATAGACTAATTCAAAATTCTTTATTAGACTAATTTAAAAGACTTTTTATATTAATTTAATAAAACTAAATTATGCTAATTTAAAAGACTTTTTAGAGTAATTTAATAAAACTAAATTATACTAATTTAAAAGACTTTTTAGACTAATTTAATAAAACTAAATTATACTAATTTAAAAAACTTTTTAGACTAATTTAATAATACTAAATTATACTGAATTATTAGACTTTATTAGACTAACAAAAAGAATAAAGAACTAGTTTTACGCATTAAAACCACTTAAAACGAAAACACTTATTTGAATCCTTAGCTACCAATCATATTTTTGCTGAAATGAAATGTCTTTTGTAAAACAAATATATTGAAATTAATTTAGACACTAAAAGGAAACCCAAGAATACGCAATTTTAGTTTACTATAATTAGATTCTCCTAATTTCTTAACACTAAAAAGATGCTGACAATTTTAAATTAATTTAAGGAAAAGAATACATTTCAATCAATGAACAGTATTTGTCTTTAGCTTGTATAATAACTATGTTTTATATGTTAAAAAACGTCATTTATAAGTTTACTTATGCACTTTAATGAAACACAGCGAAATGCCATCTCCAAAATCTGTTTCACGAGAATTCGCTGTGAGATGATTTTCTGCCCTAAACAACAACTGATTAGTAACGGAATGCTCCACCTCAATTATTATTGCGATACACAATCTGTAGTATTGCACATAACATTTCTAAGGCTAAACTCTCTATGAATTCTCTCATATAGGTAATGCACTGAGAAGAGTATGGTCAAAACTATCAGAATATGGTGAAATTTACCATGTTTCTTGGCTTATGGGAGCATCAAAAAGTTTGGTAATTTTTACCGAATCGCTTTGATAATGAATTATAACATATAATGAATAACAGTATAAAATTAACAATAAAATATGGATTAATAATGTGTGATACAGTTTAGTAAATGCGGTATAATTCGGTAATTTTATCCAGATAACTTAGAGCATGACATTGAAACATTTATTTAGTTAAACTTACTATTTAGTTGTGCAATTTTTCTTAATGAGTAGCAATACGAACTAAAATTTTTTAAACTAGAATTTCCAGTAAATCCAAGTGAACGGGAACATCACCAAATGATTGTTTAAATACCGTATATTTTTGTTTTATCAATAGAATTTTGCTTTTTTTATCAAAAATATCATACGGTACTTGTACCTGACTTTTTTCCTCCGTGTAATTCTGGCAAGTGATAACATGTTGCATATAATAGAGTGATACAAGAAAATTTAAACCTTTTGAAATTAAGAGAAGAAAATTATGAAAAGTCGTATTTTTAAAATTTGATTTCTCAAGGACTATTCAACCGATTTCGTTAAAGGCACAGAGCTCCAATTAAAATATGTGCACTCTAGTTAGTCGGAAAATTGTTTAAATTTTGGAGATGATAAAATAGCAATAAAACATTTTTTAAGAGATCAGAAAACAGTTGAAACTTGTAATTTTATTCAGAGCATAGCTTCAGTTAAAGTTTGAGGGCTTTAGCTAGTCAAAAAATCGGTACGAGTTATGATTGATGATTATTCTTTAGGCTATAGTATTACAATAATCAACTTTAAAAATAATTGAAACTTGCATTGTCATTAGATGCAGAACTTTTCCCACATGTGAATACTCTAGCTAGACGGAAAGTGGCCAAAATTTCAATTTTAATATTCTAACCTCTCATAAACGAAAGTGAGCTAAAAGCTGTATAAATTAACTTTTTATGTTCTAAAACACATTATTTTATATAACATTGGGAAAAAAGACTCAAATCAAAAGTTTTTCTCTATCATTTAGAAAATATTTTATCAAGCTGTGTATATTTCATCAAGCTGTGCACCTGACCTTCATATAAATCAATTCTTGAGGAAAGTGCATTCCTGTTCATCAATCACAGCAACATCTACTTTATATGATGATTTTTCATGGATATTTACCCTCTTTATATTAGAAATTAAAAGCAGTAAACGAAAATGTCAGATAACGTATGTCTACATCATTTTATTGACTGCGTCTAATGTTGCATTATTAATCAATTTCTGAATATCTCAGTATAGATTTAGTCAGATTATAGGGAAACGATATGTCATGTTCTATTTACTGCCATAATTCATTAAAAAAAATAAAGTTTTTCTTCAAAAAAGTATTTTTGGCAATCGTTTTCTTAAATTTATGTTTAAAAAAAAATTTACTACAATAAAATCTATAAAGAAACTTTCTGCTTCAAATGTTATTTAGAATAATTTTCGTTTCACAAAATGTTTAAAGAAATTGTAGGCAATTAAAATCGATGAATATTCAATTAATGTAAAGAATTTTTTTGTGAAGGTTATTTGGTTCATTAAAAAAATATTACGCAAATTTTCTAGAAAGTTAATTCTTAAAGCTTGTTTGCACAAAAACGTTTTGATTTTCAATATAAAAGTGTTTACTGCAACACATTTAGTAAAAAATGCAAAGCTGAAAAGTAAATCTAACCGAATATTCCGGCTTTTATAGCGCACTCTAAGGTATCAAGATGAAACTACCAAATTTTATTACTTATTATAAAACTTATTACAAACTTTGTCCACAGTGCTTAGAAAAAAATTGCAGAGATTTTTGGTGTTCCCATGCAGCCAGTGGTACTGTAAATTTTATTATATTCTAGTAATTTTGACCACACCTTTTTTTCTCAGTGTAGGAATGAAAAGACACTTAACAAAGATGAACGGAATTTTTTAAAACATTTAAAAACGTTAAGTGTAAAATTGACAGTTCAGTTTTAAGCAACAGTATCTTTTAATAAAACTAAAATCAGCTCTTATGGTATATTCACAAGTATCAAAAACCATCGCTATTATTCTTCTGGAAAAAATGTGTTCAATGTGAACTATTATATCGGCGTACTGTATATCGGTATAAACTATCGGTGCACTATATCGGTGTATCGGTATAAACTATAAAATGATACCAATTTGCTTCAACTTTAAAAAGATGTTAAATTAACCAAGTTTTTAAAATTACAACAATATGACTCAACTTAGTATCACACTAAAATTCAGCAAATTTAAAAATTATATTATTGGCCAACAACTCATCAAAATTTTTAGCAGTACCTTAAAATTATGAAATTTTTAACTTTGTCGGTAATAGGTACCTTAAACCATGAAGCTGTCCCAAATATTTCAATTTCAATAACAAGTTAAATTGCGCAATATTTATTAACAATCTGCATGATAATTTCGTAGAAACAAGCTAAAGAACATGGTTCAGCTTCCAATCATACTTAGATTGAAGCAAATTTAAAGAATATTATTAATCAAAAGCACTTCAAAATTTTTAAAAGTGCATTCAAAACAAAAAATCACACCTCTGAACATCGAAAAAAAGAAAAAAATCGCTTTCAAAAGCTGCAAACAATCTTTTAAAAATTCTACATCTCTGCAATTCTATTCAAAATTCCGAAAAATGCAGATTCTATTATTGTTTTCAATTTAAGTACGTGTATATATATATATGTAAAGTCATTTTTATATA
>NC_092206.1:59955718-59999880 GCF_043381705.1 Parasteatoda tepidariorum | reverse complement strand
TATATATATATATGGAATAATGTAATTCTTATGCATTCTCTATAAGCTATTTCCAGTTGATTCAGGAATCAGAACTTAATATAAGTGATCTTTGCATTCAGGAATCAATGAAGGCCTTGCCTCGTAAATATTCAGCCTGCTTCAGAAATGAGACATTGTTATCATGATCATTGAGCTGATTGCCATATAGACTGGGTTATACAGAAGACAGTGGCTGAATTTGCATTTACTGAACGTTCCCTGACTCTAGAGGATGCTTTCAATTCGAGAGGTACGAAGCAGGGATTGTCTCTTGAAATTGTACATTATAAATGACCTTGGTATCATGACTATTAATCCGATATCTTAAATCGGAGGTTCTATATCAGAATCCAAGATTAAATTATCGTTGATTAAGGGATGGATTAGGAGGATTTGCATCAAATCTGAATTTAATCTGAATAATTTAACAGCTCCAGATTATTTTCATCAAATTATCTCGATGAAAATTGGATTCAAGAATAATTGAGTTTTTAATCATATTAATTGTTGAGCAAAATTAAATTGAAGCAAATTATTTTTAAATCAATTTGTTCTCGAAAAAAAATAGTTTTAATAAGTTGTAATAGAGCATTCTGAAAAAACGCTAACGTATTTTTAAAAACAAAATACTTTTAGGCATTTTCCTATTTCAATAAATTTCTTATTTTTTTATTTAACGAATTTGTATAAAAGCGTCATACTACATTATATACACATCAATAAATGTTTTAAAACCATCATTTTTTAATTAAAGAATCAAATATTATCAAAAATAATTATAAAATATGTGAAATTTTTTGCATTAAACTCAGCAAGATATATAAATAAATCTCATTGCTATAATTTTTGCATATTAACCATACTTAATAAACATACATGTCAATACATGTATGTTTATTAAGTATATTCTTCAAGCTTGGACATTTTAAAACTAGTAATACATAGGAAAAATTCAAAATAAAGTTAATAAATGTAAAGAAAATATTCAGCAATCATGCAAAATGATTTTAAAATGCAAGTGGAATACCCAATTCCAAAATTATAAATGATATAGCCCTCTAATGATTTTATATTTCATACTTCCTTGATATTACAGAATAATTTGCAAGCACATTGATTTGCTCGAATAATGCGGAACCTCGGACTTTTTTTGTGTAAGATGTAGAAAATGATGTAAGTGAAATGAAAATATCTTTTAGTATTTGAATAATACAAAAAAGCTAATCAAAATTATTAAACTGACAAGTAAATAACGTGAAGTGTGAAGGTGTAAGAGATAATCAAGATACAAATTGATAAAAGAAGTGCATATCAATAGTAAAGCGATGTTAGTGTCGGGCCAATTTAGCCTTCTTAAACTCTCAGAAATAAAACTCTCACTTTTGACGGTTCAGCAATCTTCAAGCTGTATTTCGTTAATTTTGAGAATCATTTCGTCACGAAATAACATAATTTGTGACGAAATGCGAAGTCTCAATTGCATGATGAAAATGTTTTTTCAGCTCGAAACCTCATCGCAGTGCTTTGCGAGTGATTGTTAACTAGAATAGACTAGACAATCAAAGATAAAGTGACGAAACAAGCCTGTAACGTACCATTTAAATCCTGCTTCGGGCATGGATGTAATTTATCCTTTTGTTCTACATGCTCTTTTGGTGTTGTTGTGGTAATAATGTTTCACCTATATGATAACCATGATAAAATGATAAGTAGAAAAGTCAGATACATTAAGTTTTCAAGTTCAAGTTTTTTTTTGTCAAAACATATTAGGATGAAATATTTTTTAAATTTGACGAAATTCGTTTCCTTGAAGAATTTTGATAACATCTCGTCAAATATATATACATTTGCTCAGAGCATATACCAGAAACGGTTTCGTCAAAAACGAAGAAATTTTCCTGATATTTAAAATATTCATTTTTTACAATACATTTTTTACTTATTTGAATGATAAACCAAATCAACTTAAATGTAATCTACTATCATTATTATACAAATTCTTTCTACTTTGTTTGAAAGCAGATAAAAGTCATGATTTTATAGCTCATCAAAAACAGCAATATATATTCAAAAATATATCCTCAACTCCAAAATTTTCAGCACTTTTTAAACCTTAGGAATCTGTATGATTTCAGAATAAAGGAGAATGGATATCGATCAACTATTGAAATAAAGAATTCAGTCACAAAACTAACTCAATTGTTTTATTAAAAACTCAATTTTTTGACAAAGCATCAGACTTTCCATAAATCGCATACAATAAAAGCTTTAACAAGCGAGTAAGCTAGTTCATTCATAGTAATTTTTTTACTATTATAAAACAGATTTTCATGTATATTACGATAATTAAATACAACGACATCCCACAGTTCTCAGAAACATTTTGATGAGACATTTCAAGAAGAAAAATTTTCTGCATTAAGTTGTGGCTTTTTTTTTTATATTTTTCCGAATAATTTAATTTATTGGAATTGGAAAATGGTAATTGGAAAAGAAATAAAAGTTTATAATTTAAAATATAAGTATTACATACAATTTATATTATCATAAGCATGTAATAATGGTTATCTGAGTATAATTTTATTAACGATCGCAAAGCATTTTTATGCGGGTTAAACTAATAAAAATAGAAAAAGCAAGGAAAAAAAACTTCTTTGTAGAATTTTAAATCTCATCTGGGAAATTTAAACTTCGTGTTTTTCTAAAAGAAACGATAAATCAATTAAAATCAAATAAATTAATTGTTACTCGTTGGAATTATACTTTACAGATTAAAAACTGGGTAATTAGACAAAGCTAATTCTCTGGCGATAGCGTTGGTTTCAAGTTTCAGTATGTATATCTTAATTACTATAATTAAAGCTTTCTTTGAAATTCAATCAAAGAAAAGGAATTCTTTCTGTAAATGAAGCTTATAAATAAAATAAATCAATTAGAGTAATTAATACAAGTAAAATCACTTTCATTTAATTTTCTACAGCAAAATTAAATCTGGAAAACTTTTTTTTTTTAAAAGTCCGTTGAAATAATTTTTTATTCATTCTTTAGTTATTGAAATAAGAAATTTTCTTTTTAACTCATCAAATACTTTTGCTGAGCATTTTATACCTTGCTAAAGTTCTGTTATGTTCTTCCCCCAAATGTACCTATTTTTATTTAAAGCTCTTACATTTTCTCTTCATTATCAAACAACTCTTTCATTATTAAAAAATTTTCATCAACGCTTCGGAAACGTATCTTCGTCACTAATGAAATATTTAATGGAACTATAAATATTTCAGAAAGTTTTAAAATATTCATTAATTTAAAACTGAGTTTATGCTTGTGAACTTTTTACACACAGTTGCCGATACGATTAGCATACCAACCTTACATTTTATTGAATTTATTATAAACTGCACACTGTTAGCATTTTCATTCTAAAATTATGGTAAAATAACTCGCAGCTGTCTGTCCATCCGATTGACCTTAAAGTTTACGGTAAAGAACATTTTTTATCGTTATTGTTTTGTAACCATTTACAAATAGTATGGTTATAAAACCATTAATACAAAACTATACGATTTTTAACCATTTGCAACTAGCATTTTTCAAAAACGTTAAAGAAAAATATTTAACCAGACATAGAAGCTCGGCTTTTCGTAAGGTAAAGTGCATTGAAGAGTGCTGGACTAAAATTCAAAATATAAGGTAGCAATAATCTAAAAAATAAGCAATAATCTAATAAGTTTTTATTTACGAAGCATAAAAAATTCTTACATCACTTTAAAGTATTCAATTTCAAGTGAAAAAAATACGAAATTCGAACGTAAACGGTTGAGCAGTTCTCGAGAAATTAAATTTTGAATATACGACTTTAAGATATAAGATAAACAGATTTTGAAGAGGATTTCAGTGACTTAATGTAAGGGTAACCAATGTCAAAGTTTGATTATGCACTTTCTCTTCTATTTTCAAACAAAATAAATATTAGTGATAAAGTTAGAAATTTATTTATTATGAATGGAACGAAAATAACTTTTTACTTAGAGCTCTATTAGCAGGACCAAAGACTTGTAATAAACACTTAACTACTTTATAAGATTTTCTCAAGAAATATTATCGATTCTTGAATTGAAACATTTGAAATTTTAACATTTGTTGTTTTCATAGTTGCGTATTTAATTTCAATAACAATACGATAAACAACGACAATATTTAATTGCAATGCTTATTTTTGATTTATCAATGCCCATATTTAAAAGCGATTTTTTATAAAGGCAACTGCTTGAACTGATACAATTCTTAAGTCAAATTTATGACTAAAACCCCAAGATTTATTATGTACTAGTAACCGAGAATACCCTCAGAAATTTTTTCCGATGGAGACTTCAAATAAGAAAAAGCATTCAGCATTGATGCAATTCAGCAATGATTCAGCATTCATGCTTTTAATCCTTCCATGGCTGCCATATCATATTTAGTAATAGCAAATTTCAGCAAGTCTGACAGATGTAAACAAACCGGATGTGACTTAAAGCATTTATTTAAATATTTAGAAAATGATTACTTACAGAGATTGTTGCTTTTCATGATCAAATAAAAAATAAGTATCCATTTTTTTTCTTCAAAATGTAATGACAGAAACTACAGACATCTTTAAATGATCATCTTTCATCTGTTTCTATTTTTCAGAACAAAGGGGGCATTCAATCTTAAATTATTAGATTCATTTAAATTAGTTGTCAATCAAGGCAGAGGCGTCTCCTTTATTTTAGTATTTATTACAGCTCTTAGGAATCCTCACCCAGGATGGCATCTTTTGTGGAGGAATGTATGTTTTTCTACTTCCACGCCAATTTACGATAAGGGTGAAATCTATTCTACATATTCGGGGAAAAAAATTTCAAAGAGATTTACAAAACTGATTGATCTGAGTTTAGACAAGTATTTATAAAGAGAAATCTTCAGACATCTGGGCACTGAGCTGGGGGAAACCATATGACTTTTGCAACTTCCGGTTCCGGTTTCTCACCCAAATTCCTAACTTTCCCGGAAAGAAGGGGTTTCACATTCCCTCCCACAGCCACCCTTTCTTTTTAAGGAAATTGCAATCCTTAAAAGTGTTTGGAAAAAGAAGTCAACTGTTTAAGAATATATAATACATTAAATTTATAAATTAAAAGAAATTAATTTCGGGAAAAAAAAATTTTTTTGAAAAGGAAAATTTTTAAATAGTTTAGAAAAAAAGTAACGATTTCTCGTTACAAATACTTGTACTCTTTCTCCAAAAAAGTAACGAAAAAACAAGTTAAAGTACTAAATTTAAAAAGTAACGAAGTACAAGTGAAAATACATACTATTTACTGTTACTTTCGTTAGAAGTAGGAAAGTAAAGGTATTACTCTTTATCTTTTAAGAATCATGGTAATAATATCACGTAACTTAGTCACCTCGGTCACGTAACTTAGTCACCTCGGTCCCGTAACTTAGTCACCTTGGTCACGAAACTTAATAACCTTGGTCAGTCAGCAAGAAAGGACTCTGAACTAGTACCTCTCTCTCAAAACTTACACTCCACAACTATTGACTGCTTAGTCAATTGCCAGGATTAAAAATGTGGAATACTAGTCCAGATAAAGCACGAAGCAATATTACCACAAAATAGAAATAAAATAATTGTAATAGAAGGAATTAATAATGGGACATTAAAACGAAGATATTTAAAAAAGATAAAATATGGGTGAAAAAAAATTATATATCATGCAGAGAATTTTCGAATACTGCTCTTTCATGCAATAAATATTAACAATATTCCTTAATACGGTTTTGTGTTTATTAGGGCTAATTCTTTAGTTAGACTTCTGTTCCATCTCTGCATGAAAATAACTTTTACCGCGAATTTACAATTTCCTACAGCACCCGTAACGTTGCCTATTTTACCATGTGCTTTAAGAGACATTCTTTCCTAATGTGGAGCATGTTTTCAGTGCTTGAAATCTGTTAGACTGTTAGAACTATTTAAAAGTTCTATAAACCAAATTAATTCCGCTTGCATTTTTGCAACGATTTTTTCATATAGGTTTGAAGTTTTTGATTAATGGAATGATTAAAAAGAAAGATGAATATTCCACGTTTGAGAAATCGATTTTTTTCTTTAATTCTTTAAAATTTCTTGATTTTCACAAAGTGAAGCCCTTTGTATGAGTGTAAAACTTTCAATGCGGCAGAAAAATCTGCATAGAAAAGGAGCGTACTTCCGATAGTTCGTTTTGAAAACGCAACCCTATTAATATTCTCATTGCTGTTAGAAATTTATTAAGTAATAAAAACACTATCAATCAATATCTACTGAACAGTTTTTTTCCCCAACGGCACTTTAATTCTAAAAGTGGCGTTATAATCTCCAACTGACTTTTAGAATCAAATTAAGTGTTAAGGATTTTATAAATTAATGTTTTTACACTTATCATAGTGCTTAGGCAAATATAGATGCAATGTTATGCAGTAAAATATTTAAGTTTTGTCTTATGCGAATTATAATAATCCAAATTCAAATTATTTCAAACAGTGTTTTAGTTGGTGTTTGTTACTTTCACAATTTCAGTTACTTATGTAATTATCAAAACTGGTTCTTTACGTAACTGTACACTGACCATTTACAAGTAAGTCACTCATTCTACGCAATTCAACAAGAACCAAAATAGAATGTTGCTCATATATTCATAAATCTAGTTAAAATTAAGTCCTGATTTTTAGTAATACTGCATAAAAATTTTGCATCCAACAAAAAAATATTTACCATAACTATATACTCAGTTTTTTTTTCACAACAGTTATTTGAAAGAAAATACATATTTAATTGAAAATTAAAAATAAAATTATATACTGTTTTTAATGAAATTCACACAACAGATAAATTCTTGCAAAATGCATTACAGCTTCTTATAAACCAAATGATTTCCTAATATTTCGCCAAACACGCATCAAACATATCTTGCAAACTTTAATTTTAAGCCAACAAAACTGAATAGCTGTTAAAAATAAAGCAATTCATTAAATTTTTCCGAAGCATTCCCGAAGCATTTATCCTACCTTCATTTCATAAATCACAAATTACTTTATATTTCAAATACTCCTCATTCGCACGCCATGGCATCATCACTTCTTCTTTGTGGATGCTTCCTTCTAAGAAGCTCCCGTTTCCGCTAAAGGATTTCTCTTCTAATATACTCCTCTTGTTCCTCATCATCAATCTCACTTTTCAAGAAGATGCTGAAGAGCCATCTGCTCGAAAGATCTGCCGTAAGGATCTCCTTAAGAATAGAGTTATGAGGACACGTGCTCTAATAGTAGAGAGTCCCATTTGTTCTACTACTTGCAGGAGAAGTATATTATCGATACATAATCGTGCTACATATTTGGATTATGTAACATTTCCAAGAGCATGACTTCCGATGGGTTATGACCTATGATATAGTTCTCCTTGTAAGAATAGTTTATAAAACTGTTCTTGATGGTTTTAAATAGTAAATGTAATATCGATTTAAGTTTTATTTGAGTACTGTCTCATATAAGATTAATTTTGACAATATACGAAGCAAATTTTAAATTTAAAAGTTACCTTTAAAGTGGATACGGGTTCGATGATTAACAAAAAGTCCCATTTGTTCCACTACTAGCAGATATTATCGATACATAATCATGCTACATATTCGGATTATGTAACATTTCCAAGAGCATGGCTTCCGATGGGTTATGACCTATGATATAGTTCTCCTTGTAAGAATGATTTATAAAACTGTTGTATTTGATGGTTTCAAATAGTAAATGTAAAATTGATTTAAATTTTATTTGAGTACTGTCTGATATAAGATTAATTTTGACAATATGCGAAGCAAATTTTAAATTTAAAAGTTACCTTTAAAGTGGATACGGGTTCGATTAATAGAGAGTCTCATTTGTTCCACTACTTACAGAAGAGGTATATTATTGATACACAATCATGCTACATAGTTGGATTATGTAACATTTCCAAGAGCATGGCATGAAATACATTTAATTTAGATCAAATTTAGTTTAAATATATATTCATTTACATACCTTAAAACAAATCAAAAAAGTAAAAAATTAAATCTTGCATGCAAACTGTATTAACCATTTATATTGAATGTTGTAATGTTAAAGTCTCTGCCCTGTAAAAGAACATGATTCTAAAATTAAAAGATTAAATTCATAATTATGAGAAAGATTCAGTGCTTTTTACTTTGACGCGATTATGCACTGTAAAGAAAAAAAATTCCGAAATGTTTTTGAATATATGGTGCATCTACGGTGCTTGTAGTTTTCAAATACTTTTCTTAATATTTTGGAAATCTCTTGTGGGGCTAGGCTACCAACAATGTCAAGAGTCATCTATCAATTGGCATCTCAAGATAGTTAACGTGTCTTATATACTAGTGAATTGGAATTTAATAGTTGTAGTGGTAGCTACGCTACTTTACTCCGCCACCAGAATTTTATATGTGTTAGAATTCAATAAATGGATACCACTAAATGATTCATTGCTGTTTTGAGAGAGGCTGAGAAAGCTGTATTAAGATCACCAGTGCTGGTCGTGAGAGTTGTGTTAGGATCATGGTTAAAGGCGTGGTCGCTCCTGTGTGGCAATTAACAATAGAGTGTCTACAGGCCCCATTACACTCTGAAACTAAATCGGCGTGAATGCGTGAATTTTTTGCAGTGTTCTAACCTTGAATAAAATAAAGTATAGCGACTATAAAATGCACAAAAGGCTCAAGTTTCTTATGAAACATTATACTATGAAGCGCTGAGTATTGATTGTAGTTTGTATTTTTAGCCTATTTTAAGTTCCTGAAGCTTTAGGATGAGTTCAAACAAATTCTTTTTTTGAAAACATAGTATAATGTAAGGAAAACTTTTTATATGCTATTTTGAAATTCATTTACATAAAGATAAGTTCACGCACAAAATAATTTATAATTATTATTTTTATTTTATTTAATAACTGTCGAAAAAAAATGGAATTGTAAGGCATGCAAATTTTTATATCATTTTAATAATGTAAAATACAAAACTTGAAAGAAATAAGTCGAATAGTCCCAGAAAAATTAAATTTAAAAGAAGTTGTTTTTTTAATTCAATTGTTCAAGAACTAGTTGACTGATTAAGTTTAAAACAATTTTTCGTCATATGAAATCACATTCTTAAGAATGAGGTAAAAATTTGCATACCTTACTATGAAAAATGTCACTTATAATAAAAGAAAAAAAGAATAAAAACTATCTTCTGCAAGAAATTTTCTCTAGATAAACGAATTTTATAATTGTGAGCAAAAAATTTCAATTCACGTAAAAAATTCTTGAGATTCAGCAAAATTCACAAAAAGTAAAATTAACATTAAGAAATCTAAATTTTCAATCGCTCTCTTGATCAAACTATTTGGGCCATATTTTTCAGATTGTAACTCCAGTCCCTTTCAATAGAAAATACGTTTTTGCTTCTTATTTTGTTATTTAATATATTGTCTGAACAAATTAATTACCATATTTGAGGTCACCTCGTGAACTATTTAGACTTAGTCTTAGCGAAAATCGTTAACGAAAAGTATTAGTTAGGGTGTTCCATTTTTTCTGCATTGTACAGTAACGTGAAAGATAAAATTCTATAAAACCGATAAAACTATAAGGGAAACAAAACCATAGAGCTTTTTTTAAATATTAAACACAGTAAATCCATTAAATAAACAGATCCACAAAAAAATCAATCAAACATTAAGTTTTCTAAACAAGGTAAAACCTCGAATACAAAAACAATTCTACGTGGGGTAAATTCACGAAGCTGTGATAAATATTTTTTGATACTCAGAAAATATATTTGAGAATATTTTATACAAATCGCAATTTCCCCGTCACGTGTTGAACAATCGGACATCATAATTGGATCAGTTCCACAACACGAAGATTTTGGAAAATGTATTGTTTGACGGTTAATCGTTCGGCAGTTAATTTTGCTGTTGATTCAATTCATAATTTTCAGGTGAACTAATTATTTATTATTTAATAATATTTCTTTGTCAATATATTGATGATTCCCTTCCAAAAGTTAAACTGCAATAAAAAAATTAAATTCTTGACAAATACAAAATACAATACATGAATTTTACAAACTTTCGATACATTCCTACTGAATGAGGCTTGATCGTTCTACTTTAAATACACAAATAAAATTCTCAAATTCTTAATGTATATTTTATACGAATTTTCGTTTTGATGAAAAAGGGAAGAAAAAAATGTTGTTGGTGAAGTGTTGGGAAAAAGTTTGCACTATAATGAATAGTTTGTTTTCAAAATAATTGAATTCCGCGGATTGAAAATCTTTAACTTATAAAAAAATGAAAGAATATCTCCACTCTTCTCTTAAGATGAATTCCGGTTAAACTCAGTTTGTTTTCGAACAGCATCGTCAGAACAGTTTGTGGCGGGCTCCAAAAGGTCCGTGTCGTGGAACAAACCGAATATTTCTGGCATATTTTAGTTCAATAATGTTAAAAATACTATTATTTTTATTTTTATATAATAGTTTATTACAGTTATTCATTTATTGTCACCTTCTATTTATATCTTTTGAAACATAATTTTTGTGTATTATTTTTTTCTTCTGCATATTAATTTATTTTTTCGTTTGCGTTTTGTTTACGCAAGAAACAGAGCTAAGAAAAAAATAAGAAAATGAGGAACTTATACACATCAGCCAATAATAACCTATTTATCGATGTTATAAAAAAATTTTAAATACCTGAGGAAGAAAAATTTCAGCTTAGGAAGATTAAGTGCTCTGCAATATAAGTTAGTCGTGCAGGTAAATATTTTAAAATATTTCTACATAAATAATTTTTGCAGCTTTTAACCACTGTAACGTTACCAAACGTGTGAAAAGCTGCATAATTTCCTGCTCTAACGATATGTAAAATGTAGTGCAAATAAAAAATTATGCAAATAAATTAACACTATTAAACAAAACATTCATGTTGCCTATATTTTATAAGACAAAAGGTTTTTAAAATAATCACATTATTTTATTGTTCTTTTGATTATTGTTGTCATTAGAAAATATACAATTGCAGAGTTTAGTTTAAAAGAAATTACGTAACATTTTGATCCCGTTTTGAAAATGCTTCGACTTCTCAGATCAGAAAACTAATTCCATCAGGGAAATATATCTCTTGATTCTGACTATATATCAATATCATATCAATGAGCCTTACTATAAATATTTTGTTACAAAATCCCGTGACTTTTGTCAGAAAGCCAGTTCTCAAATGTAACGTAAATTATATTACGTAACTTTTTTATTCCGTTTTGAAAATGCTTCGACTTTTCAGATCAGAGAACTGATTTCCTCAGGGAAATTTATTTTTTGATTCCGACTTTACAGCAATAACATATCAATGAGCTGTATAATATACTATAATGTTAAGGGAGAAGTGGTTAACATTAAAGCCAGTAGAAGGACATGGTAGCTTTCTTTTCACCCACTATGATATCGCGATTAGTAATCAAATATGTTTATCTGATTTTAAAACTGTTTCCACTGTGTAATTTGATGGTATAAGTGCTATTTTACTCACTAATCAAACAGAAGTCACGGGTTTGATTCCTAGCGATGATTGAGTACTTATTCAAGCGCACTTTTATTATCTCGTATTATTTTATAGTTTATTTCTTAATTTATTGTGTTAATCTATAAGTTGGTAAGGATTTTGAAGAAATTGGCATCTAGCATCTATAGAAGAATTAGCATCTAGAAATTGGCATCTAGACTGCTTTCATCCCTAACTGTTGAAGATAGTAATTTCCGCAATTTGATTAAATGTTTATTTGAAACTTTTCCTACGAAAGAGTTCCGTCAATAATAAGTATAATTTCTTAAAATTTGTGTATCTATTTTTTACAGTGTCATAATTATCTGAAACTTACTTAGCATAATTTATTCAGTCAAAATTTTAAATTATTTCGATGGTTTATGAAAAAGATTAAGTTAATAATAATTTCCTGACGTTTCTAAATAACGTAATTATTTATTATTATATCATTACTATTTATTACTATTACTATATTGCTATATATACTATATTATCATTACTATATTATATTTATTATATTTATTATCATTATTAATTATTTATTATTACTTAGCATATTCTTCCACAGAAATCTTTGATCATAAACCATTGTGCGCATATAAAATAATTAAAAATTTAAAGACAGTTTATTTAAAATTTTATATATGTTTGAATAAATAAACAAAAAAAGCTACTTTAATTCGTGTTATTTCTTCGTAAAACTATGGGTCTTAAAATGCATGAGTTGTTCCATTTTTTTTTATTTGCAATCTAGAGAAAGCTATCGTTTTGATAAAACTGCTGAGAATACAAAGTTTTTTTTTTCATTTACATTTACTGATTGAAGAATTTAACAACTATATAAAAACTCCATTCATAATTAACATAAAAAAGCAGAAAAATTCTTATTAGGATCAACTATAATATAAAATTAATTATTTATGATTATAAGCGTAGAATATATGTTAGTCAGATTATAATTCTTAACGAAATGAAATTAGTAATTGTTTAAAACCATAATTTTAAAAAAACATTAATATGGCAATATTTTTGCTAGCCTATGCTTCAAAGATAACATCAAAATTTAATAACCCTTATTCCCTAGGCTAAAAGAAAAACCATTTTTAGAAGAATTCAGGTATTGTAAATGCATAATTTATGAATTTGTTCTAATTTTTAAAATTTTCCATCTAAAATTTAAATGTATTGTACATATAATAACGTAGGTAACTAAGTAATTTATAATAATCAAAATTTAGTTTTGAAGTCATTTCATTAAAATAAAATATGTTCTTATTTGAATAGTTTTATACAATACGAATTCTCGAAGGATTATAAAGAACACAGTGTAAAATATTTATTTAAAGCAAATTTTCTGAGAGAATTAAGAAAAAAGTATCGCACTTATCTAGCCCTTAATTATAATGTGAATAATGTAAATGCTTATTAAAAAACTAAAAATGTTCCTAAAACATTCCCGAATATTAAAATTATTTTTAGTATAATTTAATATACCACATCGCTTATCAATTTTTCTCTGGGAAGCATCAAAATAAATTTTAATTATTTAAACAGGACTAGATATTTCTAGACATTACACAAATGCATACAAGTCACAAATATTTAAAATTGAAAGCGTTACATAATCTTTCGTTAAAAAATTTATTTTAATTATATTAAACTGAAAGGAGCACCAATTTAACAAACAATAATGTATTTTTTAGCAAACCAGTTAACAAAATATATATTGTGTGAAATTTAGTGTACCAAATTACTTACAACAAAATACACTACAAAAATATTCCGGATCAAATTACGGTGAAAAGTACCAACACTCAGGATGCCGGTATTTTTTACCGTCAAATCTGCTTTACCTGAACATGTTAGGGAGCAATACATCTTATGTACAGTAATTTTTACAGTAATAATTAGAGTAAAATCACTGAATCACTCTTATTAAATAAATAAAAATTACGTAATTATTTGTAAACATTACGGTATAATATTTTAGGGTAAAAAAGAGATGATAGATGATGCACCGTATTTTTATAAGAATTTTTTACAGTGTATTGGGATGTAAAAATTTTTAAACAAACTGCTAATAAGAGAAAAAAATTGACAGAAAAAAATTACAGATTATTCAATTATTAATTTGATAATAATTTAGTAATTATAATATTGAGTAATAATAGAATATTTCTTCAGCACATCATTTATGAAAGGGATTGTAGATACCTTAGTAGCTTGAATTTCTTATTTAAAAAGACAACTTCAAAATTTAAAAAAAATAATCGACCTTGCTTGTTAATAATTTTATAGCTAAATGTATAAGCATATTAAATAACTACGAAAAGAACGCTCAATTTGTCTGATTCTCAAGCATTTTATTGTCGGATTCGTTTTCAAAATACTTGTTTGTTTCAGAGTTCTAAATGCTTCAAAAAATATTTTCTTTGTGCTTTTAAATATTTAGAAATTTTTAATTTTTAATAGAAATTTTTTTTAGAATTATTTAAATATTGCTTAAATTCTCTGAATTGCAACAATATATGTTCTTACGCCCTTCGATTATTTTTGAAACAAAAAAAAATTTTATTTAAAATAACAGGGAGGTTCTAGGCACAAAAATTTCAGATATTTATAGGTTTGTTTTATTAATGCTTTTCAAATAATGCTTTTTAGTTTTCTTTAATAAAGTGGGAAAAATATACTGAATTGCAACGTGAAATAAAACTTAATTTCATCTTTTTCTTTCTATTGAATTTAAATTCATTCTACAGCTCTATTGATACTATGATCAATTATTTTACACTTATTTTAAGTTTTAAAAAATGTCTCTAAGAAATCTATATCGTTAAATATCTCGTATAATAATAAACATTACTCGATGAAATTTTGAAGGTTTATATTATAGAGATTTAACTTTTTGCCTTCAGAAAATTGAAACTTCTGTTTTTAGTTTTGATACATAATTTTTTAATGATTATTATAAAAAAAGATAAAAAATATATAGTTTGAAAATCAGAATATTGAAAAAAATAAATGCTAATAGAAGAAAACGCTAAAAATAGGTAAAATGTTGGATAATTTCAATAAAAATTTTACAAAATTCATTAATATGTCATTATTAATACACAATTGATTGTTGATTCTCAATAACCATAAAGTTTAAAAAGAATTTTTTCTTAACTTTATTAAGTTTTAAATTATTTAAAAAATTTCTTGGTAAATATCTGTGATAAATTTAGTTTGCTCATTATAAACGAAACAACACAAAAAAGAAAGCCAAAAACATACATATACTTTTTTAAAAATTTCAAAAATGTGATCCGCACCCCTGTAAATCATTTAATCATTTCACTTTTTGAAGAAAAAAATAATGATGATGTAGATTACGTAACAAAGTACAGCACAATTTATAACAAAAACCACATCAGTTAAAAGATTAATCATCCGTCATCATTTATCCTCCAGCTCTTTTAAAAGAATTTTTACAACATATAAACCTAAATAAACCACAAATTTTATTAACAAAAAAGTATTCTTTAAAACTCAATGAAAAAACTTGGTATTGATCATAATTTATCAAATCAATAGAATGAAAACACTCTTTAATTAATCTTCGCAGCCCCATCACGACAAAAAATATTTGCCTTATGTGTGGAACACCCCTTTACGTCCATTCTATACTAGCCGAACATGACGAATAGGTATAGTCTCCCTAAGTACCGGACTGAAAAACAGGTACCTGTGCCTATGATAAACGATGTCTGTGGCCTGAAGGGATGCCATGTAATATACTATTCGGTAATGTTTTTCACGGATGTTGGTGTCCTACAGGGGATAGTTGATGGCAAAATATTTTCACTACCATTCATTTGAGGTGCATTGAGAAAGACGCGAAAGTTGAATACTTGGATCATTTCATTCATAAAGGATTCTATCAGAACTTGACGATGCATTATAGTATTCTATTAACAAGTGTGAAAACCTCTTCGTTCAAAAGAATTCATTTTGAACTAAATATATCTATTAGATAACATACATTTGAAGTATTTTTTTTTTTAAAAATTATCAGCTTGAATTGAAAACTATTATAGCTAAATAATAAAAAATAATATACACATGAAGCCAAATCTTTTCAATATTAGTCATTTGAGTTCAAGAAATCTGATATACAGTAATTTTTACAGTAATCATTACCACAAAATCACTGATTAACTGAAACACTAAACTACTTTATTATATTTTCTTAAGAAATATTATCAGTGCTTGAATTGAAACCTTTGAAATTTTAACATTTGTTGTTTTCATAGTTGAGTATTTAATTTCAATAACAATACAATAAACAATGACAATATTTAATTACAATGTTTATTTTTGATTTATCAATGCCCATGTTTAAAAACGATTTCTTATAAAGACAACTGCTTGAAGTGATACTGTTTTTAAGTCAAATTTATGACTAAAATCACAACATATATGATGTACTAGTAACCGAGAATACCCTCAGAAATTTTTTTCAGAGGGAGATTGTCTATGAACCATTCATTTGAGGTACATTGAGTAAGGCGCGAATGTTGAATATTTGGATCATTTCATTCATAAAGGATTGTACCAGAACTTTGCGAAGCATTATAGTATTCTATTAAGAACATTTGAGAACAAGAAATCTGACATACAGTAATCATTACCACAAAATCTCTGAATCAGTCTAATAAAATAAGCATTACTGTAAAAATTACTGTACAATATTCTGCGGTAAAGATGGCTTTTATTTTATGGTAAAATTGATTTTATGGATGATGCACTCAAAGTAAAGTACTTAATACAGTAATTTCATCCGAAACATTTTACGATGGATGATAGTTGAATACGTAGATAATTTTATTGCAAAAGAAAATGTAAGAGTTTTGCATTATATTATGGAAACTGCAAACTTTAGAAGCTCTCTACGTTTGTAAATAATCATATAACACTGAATCAATCTATGAGATAACTTTAAGTTGCAATATAAATTTTAATTAATAGTTTAAGCATTAGTTGCTATATAAAATTTAATTTTGATATTAAACTGTTATTATTTTTAAAAGAAAAAAAGCAGTTCGAACTTGGAACAAAATTTCATTATCATTAATATAAGGCTAATTGAGAATACAACACTACAACATTGGATAATTTCCCTTATTAAAGATTGTGCCAGAATTCTGCGCTCCATTGAAAGATTTGTAAAGCTTAAAAGCTCTCTGAGTTCCTTACTAATCATTTGGCGCTGAATCAATGCAGTAAATAACTTTGAATTCAAATAATATAAATTGGAAATAGTTGTAATAAAATGTAATTTTAATTTCAATTTGAAACTATTGTTAGATTATTAAAAACATTACGTACANAATATACTATTCGGTAATGTTTTTCACGGATGTTGGTGTCCTACAGGGGATAGTTGATGGCAAAATATTTTCACTACCATTCATTTGAGGTGCATTGAGAAAGACGCGAAAGTTGAATACTTGGATCATTTCATTCATAAAGGATTCTATCAGAACTTGACGATGCATTATAGTATTCTATTAACAAGTGTGAAAACCTCTTCGTTCAAAAGAATTCATTTTGAACTAAATATATCTATTAGATAACATACATTTGAAGTATTTTTTTTTTTAAAAATTATCAGCTTGAATTGAAAACTATTATAGCTAAATAATAAAAAATAATATACACATGAAGCCAAATCTTTTCAATATTAGTCATTTGAGTTCAAGAAATCTGATATACAGTAATTTTTACAGTAATCATTACCACAAAATCACTGATTAACTGAAACACTAAACTACTTTATTATATTTTCTTAAGAAATATTATCAGTGCTTGAATTGAAACCTTTGAAATTTTAACATTTGTTGTTTTCGTAGTTGAGTATTTAATTTCAATAACAATACAATAAACAATGACAATATTTAATTGCAATGTTTATTTTTGATTTATCAATGCCCATGTTTAAAAACGATTTCTTATAAAGACAACTGCTTGAAGTGATACGGCTTTTAAGTCAAATTTATGACTAAAATCACAACATGTACTAGTAACCGAGAATACCCTCAGAAATTTTTTTCAGAGGGAGATTGTCTATGAACCATTCATTTGAGGTACATTGAGAAAGGCGCGAATGTTGAATATTTGGATCATTTCATTCATAAAGGATTGTATCAGAACTTTGCGATGCATACTATAATACTATAATAGTATTTTATTACGAACATATGAGAAAAAAAAACTGACATACAGTATTTTTAACAGCAATCATTACCACAAAATCACTGAATCAGTCTAATAAAATAAACATTACTGTAAAAATTACTGAATAAAATTCTGCTGTAAAGATGGACTCAAAGTACCGGTACTTAATACCGTCAAAGTACCGGTACTTAATACCGTAATTTCATCCGAAACATTTTACAATGGATGATAGCTGAGTATGTAGATAATTTTATCACAAAAAAAAATGTAAGAGTTTTACATTATATTATGGAAACTGTAAACTTCAGAAGCTCTCTACGTTTGTAAGTAATCATATGACTCAATCTATGAGATAACTTTAAGTTGTAATATAAATTTTAATTAATAGTTTAAGCATTGGTTGCTATATAAAATTTAATTTTGATATAAAACTGTTATTATTTTTAAAAGAAAAAAAAACAGTACGAACTTGGAACAAAACTTCATTATCATTAATATAAGGCTCATTGAGAATACAACACTACAACATTGGATAATTTCCCTTATTAAAGATTGTACCAGAATTCTACGCTCCATTGAAAGATTTGTAAAGCTTAAAATCTCTCTGAGCTCCTTACTAATCATTTGGTGCTGAATCAATGCAGTAAATAACTTTGAATTCAAATAATATAAAATGGAAATATTTGTAATAAAATGTAATTTTAATTTCAATTTGAAACTATTGTTAGATTATTAAAAACATTACATACATGGAATAAATTTTCAAAAATTATTCATTTGAGGAATATTGAGAAAAATGCCGTTATATAATACTTATATCCTTTTCTTCACACAGGATTGTGTCAATATTTTACGCTCCATTATAATATGTTAAAAATTGAAAACTATGCACTAGTATTTATTCAAATAGGCACTAAATCAATCGATTTGAGAAGCTGTCATATTTTTTAAACGACTATCTTTTTTTAATGAATAACTAATAATTATACTTCTATAGCTAATAAGTATATATGGAGAAGTAGGAGGAATCAGAGTGCCAATTTATATTGGGATGTATTTTCAGTGATGATGGAATATTCAGGTGGTGAGGAGTAGTTGGAGATATTGATAAACTGAAGATTAATGCAGAAATCAGGGGATGATGGAAATAATAGTTGAGCCGGATTAGAATTAATAAAAAGGGCTTTTATTTAGTAGTATATTTGCAGAGCTCGAGTTACAAAATATCATTCATAAGAATTTCAGTTTAATAAGTTTTGCATAGTAATATCTATTAAAATAGGTCAGGCCATGGGAGACAAATCCCCACGACCTGCCTAATCAAAAGCCAAATTAAAAAGTACATGTAGTTTGTTCCNAAATCAGTCTTACCCCAATAATTTTTTTTAAATGGCGTTTTTAGATTATTTTTTATCGGAATGTACAAAAATGTTATAAATAAGAGGAGGTCACGTAAATGTTGTGACAAACTACCAGGGGAGCTAGGTCACGTCAAACTCATTCCCGGAAAAGTCATCGTACGCTGCTAGGGACGCTTCCATATTATGACCTAAGCACATATAGAAAATGCTCATAATAATGGAAGCTCCCGGCCCTATTGACGTATTAGCACATTTCCGGGCATGGATCCCTATGTAATTTAAATCCTTACAATGTGCTCGAACTCTCCTAATAGTTTACCACACGTATGTGACTCCTTGTATACATAACATTTTGGAACTTTTCGGCTAAAACTGAAAACGTAATTTTAAAAAAGATAATAATAACTGTAGCTTGGAGAGAGAAAGAGATTGCAGATTTGAAATAAGCAATATGAAAGAATTTAAGAATTGCTCGAAAATCACATTCAGTAAAAGGCAAAAAAAATGTTCTCCAATGTTATTTATTTTCCCCACTAAAGTGTAACATTTAATTGGCTTCTCTAATTTTTATTTATTTTTAAATATTTATTTTCTTGATGTGAAAAAACAATTCTTTTTTAATAAAATTGTAAATGATTAGTACTTTAAAAAAAAGAGAAAAAATTCCTTTTCAGTTGAAAAATCTTGCTTAAAATTCAAGTGCAAAATGCTTAGGAAAGAATCTAAAATTCTGAAGTTTAGAAGCTATTATTTCGACACAAATGTTTACCATTTTCGTATAGATTAATAGCTCTAAAATATTTATAAAACTAATTTAAAATTCCTTTGCATGGAAATTATTGTGCTGTAAAATTGTGAGGCATAAAACATACATAAAAAAACACATCCTTAAAAAACCATAATTTTAAATTAAATATAAACAAAACTTAAAATTAATTTTTTGATTGCAAAAAATCTCCCTACTTATGAAAACTATTTCAATATTCAAGACTAGCAACAAAATAGAGCTACATTAAAATAAAAAATTAATTACGGAACTCCACATCTGGTTTTTCTAATTAAAGAATCCTTCCAAATGAGCTCACTATACAGTAAAAAATTGATTAATACCAGATCACGTGCTACTAAAAACAAAAACTCCAATAACTATCTCTTAATTGGAAATGTTAAGTTTCTTTAATATCTTAAAATTTAAATTTAATAATAAAATTTAGTATTTTTCATATTTTATACGGATTTCCTTTTTTTAAGCAACATAGAATATAAATTCAGAAGAAATATCAATAAGTTATTAAACGCTTTCATTACTTCGTTGTAATAAACAGCAAAACTAATTACATTTTTAACGCAAATTTAGTAAAAATACTTTTTTTTTATATTTATGCATTTAACTCAGATATTGCTTGAAAGCCATTTAATTTTCCCGTTTCTTGTAAAGATGTTAAATGAAATGCTAACAGTTTTTAAAAACAAACTTTTCTTTCATTTAATAAATTGTATGCTATTTAATTTTTTAATCAAAATAACTTTCATTCCAATTATCTCTAATGTTAGGAAAAAATATAACATTTTATAGTTTTTAATCGTTTAACTAAGCAAACAAAGTTAAAAGCAAATCAAAATAAAGTAAACTAAACAAATAAAGTTGCTTCTTTAGAAACTATAAATGGTATATTTTTTGTTTACTTTTAATATTAAATCCTTTTTTGACTACTAAAGTAAAGAATATTCTAAGTAAAATCATTAAATATAAGATGCAAACATAAAATTGAATTTTTTTACGCATTCTTAGTAATAAAGTTTTCATTAAAATGTCAATTACAATATTTTTAATTCCTTTTATATTATCTATTTCACTGTATAATGTTCACAATAAATGTCAAAAATAAAAACTTCTATTTTTCTGTATTTTAATATATCTTCTTTATCACTGATAGATAAATGAAAATTCGCATTAAAACAATTTAAAAGGAAAAACGTAATATTTTGCACGTTGTAAGAAAATTTACTTGCATGCATAAATGCATAAATTGAAATGTACTTGCATGCCAAAAAAATAACTTTAATACTAAAATAATCTAGGCAGCAGACGTGAACGCGGGAAAACAAAAACATGAAGAAAAAAAACACAAGTTGCCAACGACAAAATAGAAAGCAAGGTAAAGGTGAAAACAAAACCAGATTAACCGCGATGACCGAGAGAGGTAAATCAGGGCAAGATTCATTTTCAAGTGCTGTTGAGGACTTTAGAAACTCACGTCGTTATATCGGGACTCGACATTCACATGAGAAAAAACATAATTTTAGAGCATCAAGAAGATGTGGGGGGAAAAAGACAAAACTGGGGAAAATTTCCGGGTTTAAGTTTCTCTATTTCCATTTTTTTTTTCTATTTCCAGATTTCCATTTTTTTCAACTTTATTTTTTAAATTTTTTTCGCTTAAACTTTGCGATTTATTGCTCAAATCTGTTTCATTTTTTTCTTCATTCACGACTGGTGAGTCTGGAGTATGGGTGCTTATTTTCGAGCACTCGAAACATGTCCATTTCTATACTTTTTTAAGCAAATAAATCTTTACGCTTCATTTTCTCGGAAGAATTCATTTCACATGGTATAGACAGGATTTAAATAAAGGCAGATTAGAATATAAATAAATACGTTAAATATTTATTTCGATCAAATAGATTATCGAAATTTTATTAGAAGTCACAAGCGCCTATTTATTAAAAAAAAAGAATCCTGGATTAAAGTTAAATGGGTCATATTCTCCGGATTCTAATATTATATGGAATATTTGGGATGAAAAAAGTTTTCAGATCAAACTATATTTTACTTCTTATTCTAGCAGAACTAAATTAACTACATTTCAAAATGATACCTATACTTGCGGATTTTATGCTCTATAAATGAGATGTTCATTTGATTTGATGTATAAGTCTATTGATATATGACGAAATAGTGTTAACCCATTTTAGGCAAATCGTAGAAATTTTACAAAATATGGTATTATTTTCATTTAGAATATGCGTAAATCAAAATCCTTTAGACGCAAAAAAAGTTGCATGCAGGGAGAATAACACTTCATTTAAGAAATAAAATGGGGCATTGGCCAAATCAATGAACTAATCATTCACCTAAACACTAGTTTTTTATGACATTTGTTTTAGTTTTATTCTATTTACAGTACTTGTGCAATTTTACTCCCTCAGGAAAACATATGGTTTAATTTCAAATAGTTTAATTGTACATTGTCAAAATGTCGAGTTTGTCAATAACTGTTTCAAGTTAAAAACCTAGCGTAAATTGAAAATCTCTCAACTGAAAGTGTTTGAACTAATTGAATTACTAATATTTTATATATGACTTCAGAACCCTTGAAAATGATAGGAAAATAAAATTATTGATTGGATAAAATTATTGAAATGAGCACCTTTGGGCAAAAATAGGTTCAAAAACGAATGTGTGATTGAAGAACTATTCCATATTTGGATATTATTTGACAATCCCCGAATTTTAAAATTTTAGCAAAAATTACCTTTGTTGAGAAAGTTTTTTAGATCTTCTGTTCGTATTCATTACATATTTTCATTTCATTCATTTCTAAAGTAATTATTTTTTCTTTATATAGAATCCTCTTTCCTTTAATATTAAACAAAAGTATTCTGTTTTATTTTTCCTTTTGCAAATGTTTGAAATAATGTGTTAAATTTAAAAATATATGTAAAGCGTAATACATAAAATTATAACCAAAATAAAAATCTAAAAGGGATATTTCTTTATATGCTTTTATGTGAATAAATTTTGATGCATGAAATTTCCGCCTTTTTTTAAACAACTATGATACTAGATTTTAATAATAACAGCACGCTGACATTTGTCAAAGTTATAACTGTCTACTTTAATTTACATACATTTATTCATGCTAAGTTAATAAAAATTTAAAAGTTTTCGTGACTTTATAAGTATCCTAATGTTTAGTAGCAGAATTCATAAATTTTAAACTAGCTATGCCTTACAAAATAAAGGTAAAATTTTTCTATAAAGAGTGATAATGCTTCTTTCCGAAGTAAGTAAGCTTTTAAGAGAAAATATTTCTAAAATTTGTTTACTTTTCTTAAATATGTTAAAATTTCTTGACGGTGAAGAAACTTTTAAAGATTAATAAGATTTGACAAGCCACTGAATTTTTACTGAAATATATTCATTTTTGTCTAGTTTATATTCCATACATTGAAAATATAAATTCTTTTTCGTTAAAAAATTATTAAGTTTTATCAAATTTAAAAATATACACTGAGAAACAAGCATGATCAAAACTAATTTAAAATGGTAAAACTTACCTTGTTTCTATGAGAACAACAAAAAGATAGGTAATTTTGACCTAAGTGCATTGATATTGAGATTGGTAAAATTAACAATAAAGTATAGTTTTATAATATGAGATAAAATTTGGTAAATGTGGTCAAATTTGGTAACTTTATCATGATACCTTAGAACATGACATAAGACCATTTACTCTGTAAATTTTGCTTCACATACGAGAATATCCGGTAAACCCTTACCATGTGAATAGAAAAGTTACCAAATGAATAGTTTTAATACCGTATATTTTGATTTTATTAACCAGAATAATGCTTTTTTACCACAAATATCATTTCCATAACAGTACCAATATTTTTCCAGATTTTTTTTCAGTGTATAAGTATAGTTAGAAAGACAGCAAATAAATACTTTTCAATTCTCTTATGTATATTATTCAGCATATTTTTATTTAAAAATAGTAAATTTAAACACGTTTTTCAATTTTGTAACTGTGGCTTTTAACATAATAATTTAATAAAATATCTTCAATTTTATACAAGTTTTACTAATGTTAATTACTGTTTTGTTAATTAACAATTTTTAACGGATAATTGTTACTTAATAATTGCTAACATATTCATACTAAAAGACTTTAATTTTGTCCTATTGTAACTATAAACCCAATAAAAGAATTTGAGGGAATAATGACAAAACTATTCATCATTTTTAACGTGTTTCAATCAAACATTTATTATTGTTTTTTACCCAATTTAACTGGTTGACAAATTTTTACAATCACCAGTCACAATTTTAAACTCATCACGAGTCTCATTAAGATATAATACTTTTCGACCTAATTACGACATTATGTTTCATGGTCATAGATAACACATTCTTTTCGTTAACACTAACTTAGAAGTTAGTGTTAATGAATGTTCGTTAACATTCTTTTACTCTGAAACATTAAAAAAAATTGGGGAAAAAAACATCAAAAATTTATTGAACACGACCTGATATGATTTTTCCTTATGTTAGATATTTACATTAATCAATCTATGTGAACAATTTCGGCTTCAAACAAATCCATCACTTCGAAGTTGAATGCATGTACAATGCCCCCCCCCAAAAAAAATAGGTGGTAACTGCAATTTGGGAAATATGGTCCTAATAGTTTGGTCAGGAGAGCAGTCCAAAGCTTGAAGTGCTTAATTACTAATTACTTTTAATTAATTTTACTTTTTACGCTAATTTTACTTTTTACGTATTTTTCCATATCTCAAGAAATTCTTAAGTGATTTGAAAAGTTTGTGATTACTATTATAAAATTCATTACTCCAAAGATAATTCCAAGCAAACTATAACTTCAAATAAGTATTTATTATTTTTTATTACTTTATTTAATACTAGTATGAAGAATTTTAAATTGGTAGACAGTTTTTCACATCGTTTTAAAATGTGTAATTTTAAATGGCATAATGCAAAATTTAAGTAAAATCGGTTGAATAGTTACCGTGTAAACGAATTTTAAACTATTAAGATTGAATCCTAGACCGTGAAGATCCGATCATTAGATCAAAAGTTGTTCAGTCATCTATTTTTTTTTCTCTTTCGTACGCTGTACAATTGAGTTCACAAGTTAAGTTCAAATTATAAAATTTAATTGTGTATTTGGTATTTCCGTAAAATATCAATTCAGAGTGAGTAAATTTATTTAAAAATAAGACATTAATAGTGTGCTAAACGTTGAGTGCACTACTAAATTCTTAAAACTAAGTCTGAGATATACACTACCCTACAATAATGAAAGAGACACTTTGAGTTTTTGACTTTTTTTTTAAATTTCTCAAGAATCATTTAAAGTATTGTTTTATAACTTCAGAGATGTTTAGTACATGTCATTTTTTATTCGTAGCAAGAAAAATTTAAAGCTTTCAGAGGTTTGAGAAACCGACAATAAATTACGAAGGAAAATTAATATTTTCGAATACCCTATGCCAGAGAATAGAATCAAGCAATAAGTTTGTTACTTGTATTTGCTACTTTGGTTGATATTTTTAATAAATGCATAAAATTTCGTAAACCCAGAGTAAGTATTTATGGCGTAGGTATATTTTTATAAAAAATTATTATTCTTATTATAAAAAATTATTATGATATAACTTTATAAATATTCAATGGAAATAAAAAAAGATTTGGAGCAATTTAAAATTAAATACAAAATTAATGATTTAAAAATTTTAAAAAATTCGCTAAGAACTGTGCAAATATAAGTATTTAAGTTAGTTCTTTTATACTGCTTATGCACACAAAAAATACTACAAAGATTTTTTCATAATTTTGTTGTGAATCGTGTTTGGTAAGTAATGAAAAAAGTCTGATTTGAATATTATACAAATTTTAAAAGTTTCAAGCAATTTTCTAAGTAGTTTTTGTACTTTTTAGGAGAAAGCTCGAAATGATCAAAGGTTTTCCGCAAATTTTATTTTGTATTATAAGACAAAATTCAATAACAAATGATAATACCTTACAATAATCGTCCCGAAACCAAAACGTGATGGTGTAAGGAAAGAAAACAGGCGAAAAACAACGTACTTTTATGGGAGGGATCTCTCCCAGGGCTAATCTCATTTTTAATAATTCTTGCTTAATACTACAAAATGAAATTTGTGCAAAACCCTTTATTGTTGTGAGCTTTCTTTTAAAAAGTACAAAAAGTACTTAGAAATGTAAAACTTTTTGAATAATTTTTTTTATTGTTGCCAAATACAAAGTTAAAAAATAATTTCTGCACATGCGCAATTTAAAAAGCTACTTTAAATACTCATATCTTGCACAGTTTTAAACGAATTCTTTTAAAATTTTATATCACTAAATTTGTAATTAATTTTAAATTGCTCCAAAAAAATTTTTGTTTACATTAAATATTTATAAACTTATAGCAAAAAAACTAACGACAAAAAAAGTATTTTTTTATTTAAAAAAATCTCTATGACATTTATCCATCCATATCTCTATTAATATTTACGCTAGGTTTACAAAACTTCACTCAGCTATTAAAAATGACAACTTAAGTAATCTATACAAGTTACAAACTTATTGCTTGATTTTCTGCCAAAACCTCTTAAGCCATTAAATTTTAATTAAACCTTAACTAAACACCTCTAAAGTTGCAATATAATCTTTTAAATATTTAATGAAAAATTTTAAAAGCTGAAAGTGTCTCTTCCATTATTGTAAGGTAGTGTATAAATGAACTTCAAACTTGGTATTTCATTTAAATACGAAAAGTGACATAATTATTAAAAAATAACGAGATTGAAAACGTGTTCAATGCACAACTGAATCCGTAATTTAAGTTCGAGATATATAACCAAACTCTTTAATAAGTGAAAAAAGCAACAGCCCGTTGTATGCCAGAGAGTCAATGAGGTTAAGGATCCACAATTTCATGACCAACGACGCGATTGGTACAATGTAGGAAGCACCGCTCATAGGACACCTTTAATTCCTATACATGGTGGTACCCATCGCTGAAGCTAGGTGGGGCTCAAGCCAGCACTGGAGAACGAACTCCAGTTTTCCACTATTACCATTCGGCGCCTTAACCACTGAGCCATCACGGCTCTTTTATTTGAGTATTTTCAATAAATATTGATTTATAGTTACATATTTCTTTTAAAAAAATAGTCTTTTTAATTGTTATTTCTTGAAAACTATTTTTATAGCAGAATTTCAATGACATATTGTTTTACTAGTCTATGATACTATGCTTTTTTCATCTTCACTGCATGCAATGTCGACTTTTTTATAAGTTAGAAAACCACATAAAATTACTCCATACAAAAATAGCTGTACACTACATAGCAGAGAAACATGGAAACTTTGAAACTCCTTCAAAGGAAATTTCACTTCAAATGGGATATCGCTGTTATTCCCTGCAAATATAAAATAAAAAACGAAACTTTCTTTCTTTCATTGAAAGAAAAGAATATATCCCACAAGAATAAACACACTAGGAAAAGAATAATAAAAAATAAATGCTTAACTAAAAAAAAGGTAATTCAAAAGCTAATGAAAAAAGGAATACATCAAAGATGTGGAAACCTACGCATACGAATCAACACCATTTAATACTAACTTATAATTTTCAAACGTAGCCAGAAATTGTAGTTCAAAAAACTAAACAACCATACCAAGGAAGTTTTTATAGACAAATTAGGGGGCCTATAATAGGTTCCGATAAATAACAGCAGGAAAGTTCTTTAGGCTTAATATTCGTGGAACCAGCGTGTGAGACGGGGCGTGGTTAGAAGTGTCGCGGGTTGGTTAGCGAAAAAATGAGGAGTCCGAGGGGTCAGGTGTCCTATCCCGGTCTAAGTTTAATTTCTAAATTTTTTTAATTATTTATTTTTTTCTATTTCTTTTATTTATTTCTTTTTCAATATTTCAACGTGAATAAAATGTTCTATATATATAGAAATTAAGACCTTTACTGACTTACTACATACTGACTTTTAAAGAATGTTGTGTAAAAATATTTGGGGGGAGCAAAATATATTTGATATTACTATTTTGGAATATGTGAATTGTTAAAGAATTCCCCTTCTGCATGTTTGTGTCAACCACGAATTGATAGATTCTCAAAGTATCTTTTAGCATNAATATTTTATATTTATGTAATATATCGTCTAATTTATCCAATCGTCAAATTTGTATTATATATCGTCTAATTTAACCGATTTATGCACGAACGTATCCGAGTGCAAACCGGTTTCAGTCGCGTAAAAAAAATAAAGCTGTATAGTGTCACCTGATAATTAAGATTTTATGCAGAATCTTATAGTGCGTCTAATAATTTGCCCAGGAACTGTAAATATATATATGAATTATATTATAGCAACTATATTACAGTTTTGAACTATATTATAATTTTTATATGATGCTAGTTGGATATTCGTTCTTCGTACAGGGGAAAATACTTTGTTTACTTCGACATCGTGCATTAACTTGAAATGCATTTACCGACACAGCTAAATAATTTAAATTTTTTATTTATCATTATTTCTGCATTTTCTGATGATTTTACATTATTAGATTACGCAAAACACGCATTTAGAAGTTCTTATCTTCCTTCCTCAGTAACACGACAGCCTAAACTTGAATCCACGCGACCTTATTTTTGGCCATGCCCTTCTGCATAATTATTCTGAATTTTCTTACATCACTATTGAGACAGTCAAAGCACCTACGCTTGGGCCGCATTCTCTTTGTAGTGTTATTTAATTTCTTTATAAATACTTTTTTTGGTGGTCTTAATGCCTTTAAATCTAATTAAATGTCCCTCCCATCTTTACCTTGGATATTGAATTTTTATTGGATTTTAATAAAATTAATTTGGCCTGGGGTTTTGTAAATTCTTCATAATTCTATATTTGCAACTCCTTTCAAAAAGACTTGTTTTACCTAAAAATTGCGAATGTTTTCTTATCTATGCATGTCAATAACGATGTTTCAGCTGCATGAGTTAAAATAGGCCTAATTATGTCTTGATTGTTCTTGTGCAGTTTGACCTTAAATGTTTTTTAAGTATAAAAAGCAACCGCCGGCCGAAATCATTTTCATCATCATCATCTATGGCTCGACTGCAAAGGGTGGGCCTTGACCTTCTCAAAAAGTTTTTTCCATGCTAACCTTTTTTTTTGCTAGGGTTTTCGAATTTTTAGTTTCTAAGACCAAAAGGGTTTACTATGGCAACAATTTGATTTAAACTTTAAATTTAGCTACGAAAAACTCTGCTTAAGACAAACTGCTTTTCTTACACTTAACAGTTTGAATACCATCTTATTTATGGTTGTTTTACTGTTTGGTTTGATTATAGTTAAATAACCATTAAATAAATTGTCAAAACAATTAAATAAAAAAATCTGTGAACATGTCCGCAAATCAGATTTTTTTTTCCAAAAAAAAATAGGTTAAAGACTTGTTTTGTCGAAATTGAAATCTTTTAAACAATGAACTAAAAGTTAATACAATAAGTAAACGTATTTCCCATTGTGTAAGTTCTTATTAACCATTAAATTAACAAAAAAAGTTTTAACTATCCTTTCTTTTTAAGTTTGACAATATTATTATGAAGTTTTGAAGTAATGAAATCTTAATATTTATATTTCATAAAAATGTGTGCTTGCACAAGACAGAAAATTATCTGATACTTAATTCTTTTACTAGTAGTGAGCGATTTCTTTTTAATGAGAGTTCACTGTAATTAGTTACGAAATCATATACTTAACAAATACTGTAATAGCCTTAAACTTTTTCCCACATTTTTTAAAATTTTAAACGTTTGAAGATGAACTTATCTTTATGGGACGAATTTCAATGGTCTAGACCCATTTACATTTAATTTAAAGTCAAATTAGATTGATTATGCGAAATTTCTTTTATCACTCTACTCTATATTACTTTCTATTTAACCTTCGGTATTTTTTAGTCGCATATCGAGTTTTAAAAAAAACTTTCTGGGCATTTTGACATGCAATTAAGAGAAAAAGGTTTTTATTCATAAGAAAATTTTCTTATCAATTTTTTTTCTGCAGAATCCGCCAGAAATCTTAAATTTAGCTTGTTTTATTTTTTGAAGTTTCGCTCTCTAACTCGTGACACGAACTTTTAATGTCTTCCTTAATAAAAAAAACGAAGGAATCTGATTTTTTACTGCTACGCAAACCATTGCATTTCTTTTTTTTAAAAAAAGGAAATCATTATGAGAAATCCAGTAATTACTCAAAGAACTCTTGCGAATTAAAAAAAAAACTTAGACCTTTATTAAAATGACCTTAAAAATTAGCTTATATCCGACTTTTTGCTTACTAATGATTTTTGGAAAATAATATAATTTTCCGCTATATGCTTTCGTATAAACTACAAATAAAATTCAAATATAATCATAAGTAGTATGCTGTAGAACTCAATACTGTTATTTAATGAAATACTAATACTTTTTACGTTAAATAAATTTAAAAAAAAAACTCTTCCTCATCTTTGGCCAAATATTACAGTCAATAGAAGAACTATAAATACCAACAAAATGTTCAAAAACAGACAGTGCATATTTCCTATTAATGTTCAAAATAAGTTTTAAAACTACTGTTTGAATTATTACATTAGGGATAAGTAAACAATTTGTTAAGATCGCATCAAATAATTCTTTTTCAAATTTAGGTTCAATTATCAACTTTAGTTTTCAAAAATAAAAACTTCCCATATAATTTAATCATTTTTTAATTTTATTTCTTTTTTATAATATGCACTGACAAAAAAGTATAGTTAAAACTACCAGAATATGGTGAAATTTACAATTTTTTGACTTTACGATTACATCAAAAAGTTCGGTAATTTTTTTGAGCGCATTTTTAATGATTTGGGTAAAATTCACAATACAACAGCATTATATTACATATGATAAAATTTTGTGCTTTTATTATGATACCTTAGCATAAAAACCATTTATTTGTTAAAAAAAATTTCAATTTTGCATTTTTTATTAAATAACTAGTAATAAGAACTATAATTTTGAAAACCAGAATTTCAGGTAAACTGTTATCATGTGAATGGAAATGGTTTAAATACCGTATATTCATCAACATATAGTAAAATTAACTCCATATAGTAAATAGAACTCCTTGCCTTCAGATTACCCGTGGGAGGTTTTCGTGGTTTTCCACTCCATACAACACCAAAGTGGGTTAGTTCCTTCAAAACGTCCTCCACGAAGGAAAATTTCTCTCATACTTTATTCAGTGGTAGACGGATCATAGGTTTTTGTCCCTTTCCGTCAGACTAACCATGGGAGATTTTCTTAGTTTTCCTCTCCATATAACACTAATGCGAATTAGTTCTATCAAAAAGTCACTCACAAAGGCAAATTTCTTTCCATACTTTATTCAGTAGTAGATTAAAGTCTCTTTGCCGTCAGATTATCCGTGGAAGGTTTTCGTGGTTTTACTCTCCATGTAACACTAAAGCGGGTTAGCTCTCTCAAAAAGTCCTGTACGAAGGCAAATTTCACCCCATACTTTATTCAGGAGTTCCGTTGTCTTCCGGATTGGGTTTTAAATTAAAAGGCTACGGAGTTGAACAGTGGTAATTGTAAAACAAAATTATTCATCGTCGGTTATAAAATATTGTTTGATCCTTATAAAACACAATAAATACAAACTTTTACACATTGTATTAGAGGTATAAAAGTTGCAAGTATTATAAACTAAATGTTTGACATCGAACACAAATTCGCATTTCTGTATTTTATTCCAAATATTTTTCTGCAGTGACTGTAAGGAATTTTTTTTATTTACAGTACTTACTATATACATATCTTTGAGATCTGTCGTTTTATTTAACCATTTAAGCTGATATAACATATTTCCTATCATAGGCAAATCGAACTCACGTCGCATTTTTGTAAAGATTCTAAAACGGAGAAATATTTTAAATTTTAAAAAAACTTGGAAAATCTGAAAAAACTCAAACATAGTATTATGTTTTTAGCTCCCCTCCCCAAAGATGGATTCAGTTTATTTTAGATATAGCCTATTTATTTTTCTAGTAGATAACTAAAAAATATTCAAAATATATTTCGTGCTTAAAAATGAAGCTTGAAAATTATTAGTGGAAAAGAAGCCGAAATGTCACAGGTTATATGGGTTTATGAAAGCAAAAATGAACAATCCCTTTTCTTATCTCTAATAATGCAAAATCTAAAAAATATTCTTGATTTAGAATAAATTTGTAATGATATCTGCTTAAACTATTTAAATTTACTGAAATTATTTCTTGACTTCTTAATATTTTGGAGTAAAAAAAATATTTCCCTGGAGCAAATATATCTATTATATATTTATTATTTCTTAAAGCATGATACCTTTGAGCATGGTTTAAAAACCATTTATTCGATTAAATTTACTTTTCAGGTTTGTAATTTTTTTTTAATATGTGGTAGTAAGAACTATAAGTTTGAAAACTAGAATTTCCGGAAAACCGTTATCGAGTGTGCAGAAAAATTACCAGATGAAAGATGTAAAAACCGTATATTTTGGGTTTAATTACTAGAATTACGTTGTTGTTTTTTCTTCAGAAATGTCATTACCATACTGTTCGGTAATTTTACAAAAATGTTTTTCTCCGTGAAGGACGATGAACAAATGCATTGCACAAAAAAGATCTTTATTAGAAGAAAAAACTAAAAAAAAGTGTGTCTAATGTTTTTATAATATTTTCACACATGTTAAATATTTAACGCCAATACTGCTGAAGATGATCCATGTTTTGTGAGAACAGGACATGTTCAAACAGGTGACAAACTTCGAGTTCAAACATCGGTATAAGATGCATTATCTTTGAGAAGGTATGACATTGAGCACAACATCGGGCACGGTATACGATGCATCTCCAGGCATATGATCTAAACATGTCCTGTAGTGATATTGTGCAACTTACTGCTGCAGGAAATGTGTAACATGTAACAGGAAATTTGAATTATGTGGACTGGAGAAATACAAATGTGTATCACGTGTAAAATCCTACTGTATAATGACGTATTTGTCAGAAAGGCCAATATGATTAAGTGTGACTATGACTTATTAACTCATAACCCATTATAGCATGAAAATGAAATGATGTTAAACACTAATAAACATTCCCCCTACGAGTGTAAGATATTTCGAACAGACTTCTTGTAACCTGGTTTATAGTCTTTACAAAACGTGTTATCAGATGAGATAGGCATATAAACAGGTTTTAATTTTTGTAATGAATCATTAATCACACATACTTGTATTTTTAACATACTTGTTACACGTACTTGTATTAGTTTGAAGACATGGTGTTCAAAAATGAAAACAAGAGCTCAGTAAAAACATAACTATTCCAAATAGAGATGATTACAGCTATTATTAATCAAAGTGAAATCTAATGGTGTTTATATATTAAAAAGCACGTTAATTAAGTGTTAAAAACACGCTAATTAAACTCGTAAATTAAATAAAAAACGTTAATTAAATAAAAACGTTAATTAAATAAATTGTATTAACACGTTAATTTAATAAAATTTCATTTCAATTTTACGTTTTTCTATTTATTGATATATAGCCCGACGGGGATAAAATTAACATTTTAAACAGTTTTAATTTCAATTTTTTCGTTCACAAAAGAAGAATGACTTAAAATTATTAAAATGAATTCTTCAAAGAGAAATCTAATTACGTTTATATATAAACATGTTAAAAGCACGTTCATTAAATTGTAAAAAAACACGTTAATTATATTAAAAAACGTTAATTAAATAAATCGGATTAGCGCGTTGATTTAATAAAAATTTATTTCAATTTTACGTCTTTCAATTTATTGATTTATAGCCCGACGTGGATAAAATAAACATTTTAAGCAGTTTCAATTCCAATTTTTTCGCTTACGAAAGAAAAATGAGTTAAAATTATAAAAATAAATTCTTCGGTCTAGGAAAGCTTCGGATAGCTAAACATTTATCTGATGTGAAATTGTTAAATTCCAGGAATGAAATGTAACGGCTTAAAAGCAGTCTCTAATGACGTTTCCTTCCTCGAAGGAAGTTTCGCTGACAAGCCAAAGGACACTGGCAACTAATTACTTTTCACACCTGCTTCGATATTAGAATAAGTTCCTCGCTGTGAAACTAGCTTCCGACACAATCTCTCTTCTCCAGTGAGATTCGGCCCTTCAATGAAACCATGAAGAACTGAAAATTTGTGGGATGATATTTTTTGAATATTCTAAAATCGATCTGAATAGTTTAAGCTTCATGGAAATTGAAGTCTGAGTAGTTCCTTATTAAGCATATTGAAACATATTTTATATTAATATAATAAGAAGGATGCATTGTCATGGCTTACATTCGATTTACGACAAAATAAATTAATTTTATTTAAGAGAAAATTATTAATGTAGAATTGCTTTTTCTAGATAACACTTCGTACTAGATAACACAGAAATTAGTGAACCCGGAAGAGTTCGTAAATTTTTGCCACAAAAATAAGATCCCATTTTCAAGAAAACTAAGGTTGTCTGCTTTCATGAAAGCATTTTTATTAGAAAAATATAAAAGCATTCAATTAAGTATAAAAATGTAGAATGTTGATTTGCAAAAAATTTCATTTAGCATAAATTCAATATTACTTGATTAAAAACTTCATTCGCTTCGAAAATATACAAATTGGAAATAACAGTCGACATGTTTTAAGCGCTCAAATACGGGCGCCCATTTTCAAAACTTGCAGTAATATTTTACCGCATCCGTTTCCGGGGACTATTTATTTAATAAGTTTAATTAATCAAAACTTTTCGTACTTTTCCAAGTATATTTCTAAACATTTAATTAGTATAAAATATTTAGTGCAAATTACCTTACTCTATGAAAAGCAAGAAAAAATAGTTTTGTGTTCAAAAACTAGTTTAACTATTTGTCCACTCAAGATGATTTATCATATCTACAAAAAAAGTCAAATACTTACTTAAATTAGAAAGAGTTCTTAGACCTTTTGGAGAAAAACATCCCTTTTCCAGGAGAAGCTTTTCTTCCTTGATAAAAGCAGACGCAATGTCCTTATCTTGACGACGAGAAGTCTGAAATCCAGCAATTCTGAAACCCTTTTAGTTCCACCCTCCCGAAATTATACAGCTTTGGGAATATCACAACCATCTTAGAATACCCTAGAAGATTACCAGCGATTTACTATAGATGATAAACCCAAAAGGTTTTCTGTTATCTATTATTATGGAAAGTGAGAGCTTACTACAAAACTATACTTTCGCCAATCTATATAAGGAGATTACCAATGTGCATTGTTATGGACCAGTTGCATGCCGCCAAATGGAGTAACAGATGAACAAAGATATTTTAGAAGCATTTGAAATTTTTTCACTAAAATTAATCGAATGGATTTTGTTACCGTTGTTTGTAACAGATTTTTATTGGTCCATTGATATTACTTTCTGGAAAGCTATTGAAAACGTTTAGTTTATATCTAGTTTTAAACTATATATTATCAAGGAAATAGTAATGCATTAACAAGTTTAGAATCCCTTCCGGATATATAATAAACACTTTTGAAACAAGCATGGAGAAAAATCGGGTAAAATTACCGTACTGTATAGTATTGTGTTGTATCATTTTGGTCCATTAAACTGAGATTTACGGAATTCAAACCATTCATTTATTAACTTTTCCGTTCATATAATAGCTATTTACCGGAAATTCTGGTTTTCAAAATTATAGTTCTTATTACCACATATTTAGTAAAAAATAGAAGAGTAAGATTAGCAAATTAAATTATTTATATGTCATGTTCTAAGATATCATGATAAAATTTCCAAATTTTATTACATTTATCAAATTTTATCACTTATTATAAAATTATATTTTACAGTTAATTTTAGTAAAATCATCAGCAAGATGCTTCGGTAAAAATTACCGAACATTTCGGCATTTCCATAAAGTCAGAACAATGGTGTAAGTCTTTCCTTACTCCACTATCTGCGGAGAATGTGAATTAGAATTAAATCAATAAAAATGTTTGAAAAAACTAGATGGACTTAAATTATGCAAATAATTTCAATGATCAACTGGAGAATGACGGCAGCACATTTTATGTTTAATTGATTGGTTTCGATTTCTAAATAAACAAAATAAAAGTTTTCGTTTAAAGCGAATTACAGGAAATTATCGTACCTTTTAAAATGTATTTCATTTAACAGGGTACTTCCAGGATCAAATCCTTTGAACCTGGCATGTCCTCTGTTAAGAAAATTGAAGCAAATAATTGTTGTTGTTTTTTAATCATAGATTTTTGAGCGTATATTTTGAGGAAATTCAACTTGAATAGCTCCTGTCATGCAAAAATAAGCATAAGATATTTCATTCAGTTTAAAAATCAAATACGCCCCTTCCTTCTCTTCTTGATAGATGTAATCATAAATGCAATTTACTCGGAAACCTTTGCAAGTGAATGGAAATAGAATTTACTACTTTACATGGCTTCGACACCTGCCTTAATCACAAAAATAAAATTCCTTTTTTTGATTATAAGTAGATCATATTAACTTTTATCTCGAGGTTATTTAGATAATCAGAACTTCCTCTCAAATAAAGTATTGCAGCGATATCAAAACGTTTTTCTTCGTAATTATTGAACAATAAAATGACTTATAAAAAATTAAGAATGCTTGCATAATTTTAAAAAATATAGCCTTTCATTAGCATCATTAGTGAAACATTGATACATTTATTTAATGTTTCTCAAATTAAAAGTTGGCTCCTGAAATAGCTTTAACTAATCTCAATCAGTTAGTGCAACTAACAAAGTACTTTTTCATTGTCTTTATTACCGAAAGTTTTCTTGATACGCTTTCAACACATTAAAGGAATTGGTCGAAGCACATTGTTGAATGTCACCGATTTTCAATTATTGGTTACACAAAGTGCGCATATGAGTCGTTTCTCAAAGAATAAAGTTATGGAGTGTTTAATCACAAAATGAAACGGTTTCTTTGATAAAATGAAATACCTGCATTATAAGCAAAGTTTTCAGGAAAGAAGTAATTTAAGCTTCCTTTAATTAAAATGGGAAAACAAAATATACACTACAAAAAATATAAAAAATAATTTAAACCGTTAAGTAATTAATGTTAAGCAAAATTGATTGTTTTTAAGATTCAACAAGCTAAAATGATGCATTTTTATTGTAAATTATAATGTAAATATATTTCTAAGTTATAAAATGAAATCCATTAACCTTTGACGAAAATAGGATGCCAGTGTTCCCTTTATATATATTTTTCTGACTCTCTATTTACAAGCAAAATTATTTTGCGGTATTTTTTAATTATAAATAATAGTATAATAGTTACTAAAAAAACTCTGTTAGACTCTTGGAATTATATTTGTACTAAAGTTAGAAACCAAAAAAAGTAGTTCAATTTTTTTTTTACGAACATATTCAAAAATTTATCAATAATTAATTTTGTAAATTAAAGAAGTTTCAATAATGAATAACTGTTTCTCTTAAATCTAAATAACTGTAAATAAGAACAAATCTGAAAAATTATTGCTTGGAAGTGAAACTTTAACGCAGGAAAAAAACACTGGTGTTTTTATGCTGTATTTCATATCCATAAATTATCAAAATACTAAATATAATATTTTTCACTTATTTTAACCTAAATTTATACAAAATAATGAACAAAAATATGAAAAATATGTTTAAAGAAATTCAGTATCAAAGAGTTAACTCAAACTATATTTATTAATATATCAATAACATTTTCAATGTTTAGAAAAGTTTGCAAATATTTTATTTTTTATTTTTAAGTTCAAAAACAGTATTTCTACAAATTTTCCACGTCAAATTATTCTATATTTGAGAAATTTTGGCAATATAATTATAACATTATCTCGGTTACAAATTCAAACATGTTTAATGAGAATTGATTTACCTCATTTTTATCTTTATTTGAATTTCAAACTTATTGTTTCCCAAAGTAACATCTGCAACTTATTACCAAATGGAGCTGCAAATAATTATGAAGTTGTTGAAGCTGAACTGCCGAAATTGTCTGGCTCTTTACG
Organism: Parasteatoda tepidariorum; assembly: GCF_043381705.1. Lineage (NCBI taxonomy): Eukaryota > Metazoa > Arthropoda > Arachnida > Araneae > Theridiidae > Parasteatoda > Parasteatoda tepidariorum. Next base: position 59,961,676 of record NC_092206.1, on the reverse strand, counting down.
CATCCAGCTGTTAAAGTTGTTTGCGATATTAAACTATTTCTGAATAAACCAATAAATTACTGAAATGATTTGCTAAAGCAATTTTTAAATTAGCATTGTTGAAAAACTAAGTAATTAAAACTAAGTATTTAAAAATTGTCATCCTCCGTCTTCCAATACTTTAATAAAATTAGTTACGCGAGCCAGTCTTCCTATACTCCTGCTAGACATTAACATGAATATTTTATAACACCAAGAGGAGAAAATATTGCTCTAAAATTCTTAGAGTATTGCATTCTTAATTGCTTCGCTTCTACATTTTGAATAAAGATAGTGTGCATTTCCTAATGCCAATCAATATTGAAATAATGATCGATTTTGTCACAGGACTTATTTCAATAGCGCTGGCGAATTTAACAGTAAATAATAAAGCATTATAAGCATATTATATTCAATAAAAATTTAAAAGTTTTAGTTTAAAGTTCATTTATATTTAACTTTTAATCATTATCAGCGTAATAATATGATTAAAAGTGAAAAAAAAAGCATTTAAGTAGTAGTTAATAAAAATCTCAATTTATGTTTCTTCCACACGTTTAAAACCTCCTGGTGCAGTGTAGTCAGTCTAGCAACACCAATTCAACTAATATTACAAACTAGAGATGTCAAATTAATAGTTATTAAACGTTTAGCAACCATCCAGATAGCAGGCTACCTTACGAGAAACGTTGCAATTCTATTTTCATTTGGTTGGCATCAGGGAGTGACCAATTTATCCCTGTTTAAAACTTAGTACAAATATCAGTATGACATGATTGCTTACCTAAATTCCTTAAAGATTGAATAAAGGCATGCAAAACATATTACAAAAATATATATATATCATTTTTTAACTTTTACTGTAAACCTTATTTTCGCCTTTTATTTTTAATTCAAGCTTTGCCCAGCCTCCCAAACATAACATTATGTTTGTATTGATCAATCTTAACAATTAGTTCACTGTTCACTCTTAAGGTGTTGCAGAAAATATATAAGACCCTGCTCAAATGAACCTTGTTTCATTGATAGTCATAAAATCTAAAATAAATCTTGAGAAAGTGAATTTATCCTCAGGCTGAGAACGCACTTAACTCTTGATCTGCGACTGATAATTCAACCTCGATTTCGAAAGGTTTTTCTTGCCTTATTTTGTAAAGGCATATTTAATCTCGATATGAAAGGGTTGTTTATGTAAGCTTAAAGCAAATCTCATAGAGCATAAACTAGCATAGTTAAATTTAACATTTTTTCTAGCTAGTAGGGTTTATTTGCTAATCATTTATAACCTTTGTTGAATCTGTGATAAAGGTTGTTGCTGACCTTAAAATCCAATTTACACTGCTATCTAGGCACTATTCTTTAAACAGCATAGAGCTAAAGTATGTCACTTCGATTATTATATACTACCTGAAAGCGCACTTGTTAATGTCAATCGAATAAATAAAATTTTCAATCAAAATTGCTATATTCCGGAAAAGGTTGCTATTCCCAAAATTGCTATTCCGGGAACCCTACGAAAGTTTTTAAGGTATCTCTATAAAACTGATTACAAAATAGTTTGATATTCAACACTGTTGACAAATTAAATGAATTAAACATTTTTTAAATATAAAAGTTCGTTTATTATTTTTTATTGAATGTACCAGTTTTTGAGTAATTTGAATTCCATCACTAATATAGGTTTAAAGATTACATCGAAAAAAATTCCTTAATGTTAAAGAACCAAATGTTTATGAGCAGAAATAAAGAAAAGAAATCATGTTCGAGCTAGTGGAAGATAAAATCAAAAATTAGAAAGCTTAATGGTAACCCAATTCAAATTGGATCATGGAAACATTTCGGTTGAAAACAATTTTATGTCTGCGTGCTTCCGAATATAATAAATTTCTTACTTATTTTAAAATACAGTTAAACAAATGCATCAATTACACAACTTTTCTTTTCGATGGTGATATTCTGTAGCAAACTGACACAATAATAGTTCTTTCTTTTATTACTTTTTTTAGAGATCATAAAAGTTCCATTTCAGTCGTAAATACAGCTGCAAATGAATAAAGTTATGAAGAAAGTGAAACAAACGACAGCTGTAACAACAAAGCATTTAAATTTCTCAACAAAAAAAAAAACATATGAGTTTTGTTTATATCTACTGCTTCAAATTTAATTTTAAATCTGCGTCAATGGCCAAAGCTGAAAGTTCCATCGAAGTTTCTCTTCATTTACATAAAAATCGGAATTAATCTCAGTAACTTCTCAAATTGAAAAAGAGAACTTTTTTTTCTCCCTTTTGCTATTATGAAACAAAATTTTCTTCCAACTTCTACCATCAATCTGAGTTGGTTCTCGTCTGCCTTTTCTTAGTGATGCCAACTGCGTGAAATAAAACAAAATAATATAAAGAAAAATTTGTCCCATCAAGTGAGTTAGAAAACTTGTTTTCCGTTCCCTGTTGAGATCGATTGTATTATTTTCTTTGCTAAGTCGATAACAAAATGGTAGTTATGTACATCATTGCCTTTTAAATATCCAATATTTCTTCGGTTTAAAAACAATGCTGAACTTGAATTATGTATTTCTACCAAAAATGAATATATTTTTAAGAACAATTATTTCCAATAAACTTGTTGTCACTGGAACCAGAGATTAATGACATGTTTTTCCACCCTTCTTTCAACAACAGTCTCATTTTTCAACTTTGTTTTACCTTTCTAAAATTGCTATTCTTCTTTAAACTTTGAGAGCACTTTTGAAACAATTATATCCAAGTTAAAAATTTTTAACTTTATTAGAGTAAAAATTATTGTGGCGAAAGTGTATTATGCAAATATTTCTTGCTAATTTTAATATTTTCAAATGGCTTTTGGTTATTTATGCATTTTATCATTCATTACAATATATGCGTACTGTTTTTGACAACAATTTAACTAATAATTTTCAAATTATACACAGATAAAAAAAACTTTTAAAATTACCGTACTGTACGGTATTGGCATTTCTGAGTAAAAAAATCATAATTCTGGTTAATAAAACCAAAATATACGACATTTAAACCATTCATTTTGGAAATTTTTCCGTTCATGTTGTAACGGTTTAACGGAAATTCAGGTTTTCAAAATTATAGTTCGTATTACCAAAGATTTCGTTAAACATACAAAATTGAAAAGTAAATTTAACCGAATAAATGATTTTATGCTATATTTTTAAATACCATGATAAAATTACCTAGTTTTCCACATTTACCAGATTTTATGACATGTTATAAAGCCATAGTTTATTGTTAATTTTACCAAAATCATTACAAAACCGAATGCTTCGGTAAAATGTACCAGGCATTTTGGCGCTCCCATGTATCTAGAAACATGATAAATTGTACCGTATTCATGTAATTTTGCTCAAAACTTTTTTTCTTAGTGTAACTAATAAAATTTTTGTTCTCAAAATTTTATTAGGAATTATGTTTAATTAGAACTCATCTTTTAAATAATATTTGCTAAAAACAGCTTAGGAAGTTTTTGCTCTTTATAATCCTAAGTAATAAGCTATTAAAATAAATATTAGAGATTAAGAGGATGCCGGTACTAAATTGTTCAAAGCAAGAAGATAAAAAAAAGTAATACTATGATCTAAATGTCCCAAGATAAATGTCCTCTAAATGTTTTAGAAACGGCGCCAATAAAAATCTATGAAGTACAATAAAGAAAGAACTTTCAAAAAATACATGTCGATCTCTTGTTCCATTTCAACCATTATTTATCGAGACATCAAAGTTTTCGTTACGAGGTTTTGTAGAAAGAAAAAATTGGCATTTTTCAAAACAATGGAAAAATCAAATTTTTTTTGCTGATAGAATAGTTTTTGGATGATGCTCACACTGACGCTTTTCTGTTAAAGGGGTGGACGAAAATTGCTTCATTACAGGTGGGAGAAAGGATTTGCTTCGTATTCCCCTTTAGGCTATACAAACTAGCTTCGCTCCAAAATAAATTTCAAAATATAATTTATACGCCAAATTGTAATACATAATATTTTGCGCTAAAATATTATTTTATTTTTTTAAGTAGTTGGGACAAGTTTTTATTCTATTTTTAAATTTTGATCCCTTTGTTTGCTACACGCTATAAAAGATTCCAGATCAAATAACTGTACAATATACCGGTATTCAGGGAGCCAGTACTTTTCACCATGAAATCGATTTTTCATCATGAAGGCAAATTTTTACCATTATAATTATACAAAAATTACTGCACATTATTTTACGATAAAAATAGATTTTTGGTAAGATAGATTTAATGCATGATGCGCCCAAGGTGCCGGCAAAGTATCCGGAATTTTTTACAGTGCGTATCAATGATTAAATAAAATAGTGTATGAACTACGGATTATTAGTGACGTGAGTGTTATCAATAATTGCCATTTATCAATATTAATAATCGAGATATAACAAGGCGGAGTGTTCCATTTCATTGGTATACACTTGCATGAATACTCAACATTGATATTAATAGGGATATTGTCCGATATTCTCTTTACTGATATTTCTTAAGGTTAAGAGCCATTGTCAGTTATCCACTTGCTGAACATTCCCTGCACTGGCATTTTAGAAGGTTTAATGCCACTACCAAGTAACATTTACTCAGTATTTTTTAAACTCGTGTTTTTATGAATAAATGCTATTCCCCGTATTCCCTACACTAATGTTTACCCTAATCGGGGTATTGTGATAATAATAACCATCGATTATTGGCGAAAGCCAACTAAGCCAGTACTGTATGAGCTTAGATGAAACTAAGCGCGTAGAGTGTCCGAATTAGAAAACAAAGGAAAGCATTAAAAAAAAGTCTCAAAATGTATTGGACAACTTTAAAACGAATTTGCAAAATACGTCTAATAACATAAAGATATCAAAAAGATGTATGTGCAATATTTTTCATAAACATTTGGGCAAGAAGAAACTGTTTTCCGAATGGTCACCACTTCGACTCACTGCTAAACACGATTCGTAACGTTTTGAAGGTTCAGTGTATTGTTTGGAGAATATTAACCAAACTAAAAACAAATTTTTCAACTGATCAGGACATTGCACGAAATGTGGCTGCAATCGAGTGAAAAAAGATGCAATCAGTTAAATGAACGCTCAAAATGGCCAAAAAACACAATATTTGACAAATCTTTTGATCTTTTTTTTTCTGAGTGTGTATATGACACTATATTTATCACCCTACCTAGGAATAAAAAAAGAAAAGGCGCTCTACGGATTGTATTTTACATCATTACTGGGCCACTTTTCGGATGAAACCTTGAAGAAATAGCCCCAATGACTTAGAAGGAAATTTTCTTTTATCAAAACTATTCATTTTTCTGTAGTCGATGGTTTCGGTGACAAAACTGCTCGACTTGAAATCTCAATTGCTAACTCAGCCAACGCATTCTCCATATCTAGTCCCTGGTGGCTATTATCTGTTTACAAGTTTCAAAAGAATGCTCCAGGGAAGAAGATTTGGCGCAAATGATAAACTCATAACGTAAAATGGTGTCTTTTTCACAGGTTTCGACAGTTCATTTTTTAAGCTCAGGCAACAAAATTCTAGAAAAAAGTTGGAATCTATTTGTCTGAAAGTACACTGCGTTGTAAAATAAAGGCAAATTTTTCAAAAGAAAATATTTTTTATAGCATATTTCTTCTACACTGTAAAAATTCCCCGTCAAATTATTGTATCAATTACTGGCTATTAGGGTGCATTACAATTAGTGCATTACAATTAGTGCATTACATTAGTGCAATTTTACAGTAGTGCTTTTTATTTGCAATTATTATTACTGTAAAAATTATAGTATATCAGATTTTTTGTTTTGTAACATGTTCCGGAAAAAGTACCACTACCGTCCTGCTTGTGTGTACGCGTGTATATATATATATATATATATATATATATATGTGTT
>NC_092206.1:59931776-59955639 GCF_043381705.1 Parasteatoda tepidariorum | reverse complement strand
GTCCATCCCAATTAGACCAATTCCATAAGTCCAAAAATGTCCAGGAAGTCTAAAAACAGATGAGGTTTTGAAAAAACCTCGTCGATCTTAAAATCGATGCAGTGAGCTAGACTCATGGTACAGGGGAAAGTGTTACAGCTTCTGTTGGCCGAAAGTGACCTGGAGCACCAAAGGTAGAAGACTGATTTAGCTCCATAGTTTCACCTGCTAGCATTAGCTGGGCATAATGGAATGGCCTTCACGCCTAGGGTGGCCCTACCAGGAGCTAAGCTCCCGACGTACTTCGCCCATTCCGCCCAGTGGCACCCCCTCGCCACGGTGAGGCAGCTAGTAGGATTTGAGGGGGACTTTCAGCCTCTTTCCCTCTGAAGAGATATAAATAAATTTTACTGTGTTAATATATTATTTAAAGCAAAAGAGTTCAGAAAAATATTCCTGAGAAGAGCTCTTGAAATCAGAATAACTTTTCAATAAATTAGATAAGTGAATGGACCTTTCAGCACGTCAAATTTCAATTTTGCAGTTGCCACATAGACTATGTGCAGTTTTTACCACAAGTTTAACAGTTTATAATTCTCGAAATGGTAAATAAATGTTTTTTGTATTTCATAGTTTTCCCTGTACATTTATGATTCACCTCTGTAATTTCCAGCATTTAAGTCTTATAGATTTTGTACAGTAAAACAAAATGTAACATAAAATTGGATATTAAGAACAACAGTGATGGCAACGTTGCTCATAATTTTTTTATCATAAAGAGATTTTTTTCTTATTTATTGAAATTTAATTATTCTATTTGTTGTGTCTGAAACTTCTAATGGTTGGAAATTGAAGAATACGGACTGTGAAGATCAACAAACTATTGACAATAATGAGAAAAATTTATTAAGATTACAATTAAGAAATCAATTTTCAATACCTATATAGCTTATGAAAACGCCTCAAAATCGGAATAATTCCAGAAGTACTTTTGGAAGAAATTAAAATTGAAGTACTACATGCTTTATAATTTCTAAAAAATATATACTTAACGCTGATGGTAATATAACCAGTTCCTTAATGTTGACTGTAACAGTGATAAGGGAGAGTTTAAAGCATAGAAAAAGAATAGAGAATTTCGTGACACATCATTAAATATTTTTGATCAAAGTGATATTTTTTTTTATTTAAAAAAAGGTATTTCTTTACGATTTTTAATGAAGTTGTGACAAAGTTTAACTCATTAAGATTAACTTTCCCCTATTTAAAGGTTTTTATTTTTAAATACGATAAGTAACAATAATCATCTATCTATTTGCTATTTTAAATTATATCCCTATTTTACCCAGATAGAAAAAAAGGGAAGAAATTTGAAAAACACTAAACATTTTTTTAAAAAGAATAAACTTCCGTATTTTAGTTTTTACTTAAAAATAAATTTCTAAAGTTATTTTATGGTTGACGAATTTTTATTTAAACCCTTAAAGTCTCTAAATCTTTTTATTATTGTCCTAGCAATTTGAAATGGTAAAACATGATTAGAATTCTATTATACAGCATGCGAAATTAAAAATGGAACATATGATTTTGAACTTTTGATCCAATGATCGAAATTTTCACATACTTATATGCAATCTTGAAGGAAATTTCTAAACTAATAAAAGAATTGCTTATTTATTTAAATATAATGTCCTACAATGAATAACCTTTATCATATTTATTTAATTTAATAGTAATCGAAATTTTTTGTTATAGTCTGCCAATTTTTACTCCCTTTCAAATTGTGTTATTTTAATTTGACAAACAAAGAAGTGTTAGTGAGTTATAACTAATAAAAATATCAAATGAATGGCGAGATTTTTTATCATGATCATTTATATATCATTCAATTATAAGTCCCTTGTGAAGTATTCTTAGAAAAACTATCCATTTATTAAAAAAGACTCTGACAATTATATAACAAAAGACTATATATTAATCGTAACCAAACAAATGAGTAAGATGATTCTATATTACGCAGATTTTCAGTTCTATAGATATGTTTATAATATTAGAAAGAGGAAAGCTCATTTAATTAAAATATTTATTGAAAAAAGTATATTTCAATGCTCTGAGGAAATACTTTTTAGTTCTTGAAGATTATAGTTTCGAGTTTCTATAAAAGTGCATTATTCCTTTTTAAATTTAATTTTAAAAGTAAATATTTAAAGTTCAATATGCTTGTTCAATTAAACAGAAAGGTTTTTTTATTGTTTCTTATATCTGAATTTATTTCTCCTTGGGCAATTCGGTTGAATTACTACAGTTTGAAAAACAAATTGCTCTGCGTGCGTATTTATTATTGGAAAAACGGTAAATTCCAGAAAAGTTTTCTTAAAAGTTATATTCCGAAGGAATTTCTTTTATCAATAAATGCATTTAATATCAAGGATTTCAACATTTATGTTATCTCCAACTTAAGAAGACTGCAAAAAGATAGGGAAAAAAATTTAAAAAAAAAACAACAGTTTTATGCAAAATATATTAGTTAAATTATGAAGAATACATTAACATATAGTGTGTGTATGCATGAAATATTGTAGTATGATAAAAATTAAACAAAATACAGAAATATAATTAGTTAATAGTTCTTGGGCTGGTAACTACTGCTTTTAAAATTGAAAAGGAAATTTAACATTATCTTGCTTATTTTTACTAAACCAATAATACTATTAAAATTAATTAAAAGCTCTAATACAATTTTCCATTCGTTAATGCATCTTTTATTCATGTTTATTTAAGGACCCTTTTATAATCGTTTAGTAATGGTTTTTAAATTATTATAATCATAATTATTCTTAAAAATAAATAATAATTTCCTTTTACAATAAATTATTTTTTAAAGAAAGATACAACTATGATAATACCACCGACCGGCCTGTGTAGGGGGCAGGGAGCTGTCCTTGCATCAGAAAGGTCCTGGGTTCGAATCTCGGGCAAGGCAAGGGTGTTTCTTTCTCTCTCTCTGTGTTCTATGTCCTTTCCCCTTTATGTGTGTGAATGTGACCAGCCCTATAAACAAGATTGTGGTTGTGTTTTGAATGGTGTGGCAGAAGTCGAATTCTTGACCATAGATGGCACCATTAATGGCACAATCGCACCCCCTCTGCCTAAACAGGCATGCGAAGAAAAAAAACTGTGATAATAATTACTGTATTGATGATAACTCTGATGATAGTTGAAACTGTGTGATAAAAAGGATTTTTTAGGTGTACCAATTTTTTCGGTGTTGATTGCAACTTGATAAATATTTTATTTATTCAAAACATTTTAGTTCTTACAAATGACTGTAAGTTGTATTAGTATCAATCTTTGTTAAAATGAATTAATTTAAAATAATAAATAATATTTTGAAAAATTATAAAGTAAAAATGTGGTATTTATCAATAATCAAAAATTGTGATTTATGCGTGCAAAACAATCAATTGGCAATACAAAACCATTCCATTAATGCTTATTTAAGTTTAATGCTTCTTTTTAATAATACCTAATACTTTATAGTTAATAATATTTAATACTTTGGATCATGGCTAAAATAAACGTATTGATATCGATAAATTATGAGATGTTTCTTTTTATGACAGATTTATAAATGGTACGTACTGTTTTCATTGATATGCATTTGAAAATATGTTTCGATATTTAAAAATTTTATTCAGACAAGTGAGTTCTATTGACATTTATTAGTAAGTCGAGAATTTCAAATTTTCATTTACCAGAAGTCACTTACTTTTGCTTTTCAGCAAGCACCTAAAAAAGGTTCACTACGACAATTACGACACTTAGGATTTTCGGCGTCATTCACGACTACCTTTGTTTACTCCTCTGGTTCAAATAATCAAATTGCTGATACCTTGTCCTTAAGTTACAAACTCAGTTTCCCTGGAAACATGCGTTTATAATGCGCTGTCTGAAGAACAAATTAACGATCCTGTCTTAAACTTACAGGATAAATTTTCAGTTAATATTGAGAAATTACACATGCTATATAACTGTATAACGGAGCTGAATTCTTTTGCGTCACTTTACATGGTAGGATTCATTCCAATCAATCATTTTCTTTCAGTAAAAAATTTTAATTTTCTTACATGAATTATCGCATTCAGGTATTAAAGCAATCGAAAGTCATTTAAGTTCGAAATTCTTTTGGCCTTCCAGGAATCAGGATATCGCTACTTACTGTCGTTCATGCATATTGTGCCAACGATTGAAAATTCAACGACATAACTATAAGTCCTTCTGGGCAATTTACACCAGGCAGCCATCGGTTCGAGCACATTCCTCCCGACATAATAAAGTCTCCTCCTTCTTCTAAAGGTAATACTTATTGTTTGATTATCATTGGTCGATTTTATACGCTAGCTGGGAACTATATCCATACCTAACATAACCACTGATATTGCAGTAAGTATTTTATTCCTTACGAATATGTATGTACTCTTCTACAAATAACCGCAGACCAATCGTCTGTTCAAGTCAGCACTGTTTTGGCTCATTGACGAAGTTTTCGGGGACACATCGCCTACACACATCTAGCTATCCTCCAAAATCAAATGGCTTGATCGAAAATTTTCTTCGGTCTCTAAAAGTCTAAGTTATGGAACTGGGCTTCGTCTTACTGGGGAATTTTTTCAACAATAAAAAAAGCAACCTCAAAATACATTCGTTTCTTACTTCAGTACGAGAAAATATTTCGGGATTTTAAAAATAGTTGCTGCTATTTATCGAAAATAGCTAAATCTAATATCTAAACTAAATAAAAGAAGATGATAAACTAAGTTAAAAAAAATTATACTGAATCTTATATCTACTTTTGATAAGGATCTAAGCAACAATCGACGTTGTAATCGAACAATTTACGCTGAAAAGTGGTTCGAAAAACTTTTGTAACTCCATATGATGGTCCATACCTGGTTCTGTAGCGACAAGTAAGTTTCAATTAAGTTACAAAAAATATTAAATATAGAAAAAACTGTCTCGCATAACTGTCTAGTAAAAAAAATTTACGAATTGTTTTGTAAAGTAAAAACTGTTACATAATTCAGGTGTATTTGAATGTTAGCTTCAAAGAAATCGCTGCATTAATTCTGTAATTAAGATAAAATTGTAATATTTACATCAATTTAAAACACGCTACGTGCATTTACTTCAATTTTATTGCTATACAATTTAACTTAAAAATGATTTAGATTCTGATCTTTGCTCTTTCTGAACATGCAATAATGTCTTACATTCATTTTGCTGTTTCTATTACTATAATCCCCCAATAATACATGCATCAAATATATTCTATTAGTTTGATTTCCCAAACAAATGTGGGTGAAAATGAGTAAAGTTGAGATCCAAGAATATACTGAGAAAAAGCTACCAGAATATGGTAAAATTTATAGTGTTTCTGGCTCTATAGGAACGCCAAAAAACACGGTTTTTTTACTGAAATACTTTGATAATGGTTTTGGTAAAATGTACAATAAAATATAGTTTCATAATATGTTTTGTAAAATTTGACAATTTAATCATGATACCAAAGAGCATGCCATAAAAACCATTTGTTCGGCTAAATTACCTTTTAAATTTTGTATTTTTTACTAAATGTGTTGTAATAAGAGCTATAATTTTGAACACCAGAATATCAGGTAAGCCGTTACCATATGAACAGAAATATTAGCAAATAAATTATTTAAATACCCTACAATTTGAACTGATTACCCAGACTTATGAATTTTAACAGAAAAGTCATTACGACGCAATATGATAATTTTACCAGAATATTTTTTCCGTGTAATGAAATTTTGACATTTATTTAAAAGCAATAAAGATCAAACAAAGAAGAGCAAGTGAGGTATCACTCATTCTGATATTCAAATTTCTGACTTATTTGCAATGCATAACTGTATACAAATCTAAAACCGTTTGATTGTTCAAACATAAAAACAGAGTAGTTTGCACTCTCGTAGTTTTATCTTGTTAGCAGAACAGCACACAAAGTCAGAATTCAATTATAAATTTGCATATTGCCTTATCCAGATGTAAATTAAATGATTTAATTGCAAATTTGAATGCTTATCATATGACAAATTTCATATCAAACATTAGGATTATCTATTAAAATTATAGTCAACATTTGAATAAATTAATTACTTTGGTATGATTATTTTTAATAAATATTTAGGCAGTTCCGCGCTTATTTATTATGAACATAAAACTAATTAATAAAATGCATGTCAAACCTTTGGATATTAAAATCGTGAAACTAATCAACATATATGTTTATTCAGATATAAGATGCATGCATAATTTAATAATTTCTATAGATGTATTTTATGTACCTGAAAGTAATTTGATAACATGAGATGCATTTTACGTTATTGTTGAATAATACTTTACTTAACAACATAGCCCTTAGAAAATAGACATTAGCTCTAACATCTTTGAATATCAGATTTACAACAATTATAAGCATTATTACTCTAGACATTAATTCTATATTAAATGAAAATTAAAAATAAATTCTATTTATAAAAACATTTCAATATAAATAACTCGTATAAATGCAATAGCTATTTATCCTTTAGTAGTTTAATGAATTCCGAAATAGTTTGCATTTCAAATTTAAACTATTCTAGTTTGAATCCGCTTTACAATAACTACAAAGGTTTCATTTTGTATTACAGAAAACTACGCTGATTAAAGAATAATTCTAGATTCTAAAGAAATGGTATAATCAAATTTAATTTTTTTCATTCCCTTTGAAAAGTAAAATATATTAATCCTTATCAATAGGGATAAATTAATTCTACAAAGTTTCTATTGAAATTTGAAAAGTAAAATCAAAAGCTTTTATAATAGAAACTCATTGTTTTGAAATGTTGAAAATACACTTCATGACTTAAATTTTATCTATTAACATTTACTTAAAACTTTTCTATTAATTTAAACAATGCCTTTATTAGATCCAGTCAATTAGAATAAAACAATGAGCAACAATTCAAATATATAATCAAACTCCATTTTTAAATAATAAATACTGTTACTAAATAATTTATCATAAAAAAGCACTTTCTTCAAAATATTAATTTGCTTCAATAATTTACGAAGTTTCTGTAATTCTGTAAATGTCATTATAATTTATCATTTAATGAAAAGAATACTCTAAAATTCTACAAATAATATCTGATTATTTGTTGATAATTTCGACTTTATATAATGTAAATCTTTTTCTGAGTATGGATCTATAATTAAAGAAACAAAAACTTTATCCGAAATTATAGGGGTTTTTTTAAATTCAATAAACATATTTAATTTTTCTACAAAGTTTTCGATAGATTTCAAGCTTTTAATTAAAATTCAGAACTCCTTGCATTGATTAAATTACCATGAATTTCATTTCAAATGCATATAAATTGGATTAGTAAGAAAATTCTCTTATTCAGGTAAAAAAGTTCTTAATTCGAGCGTAAATTTCAGATATTATTTATTCAAGCTGTTATGGAAATTGTTGCTCGTGCTTTATACGTTTTAAACTTCAATAAAAGAGTTCGCAAACTTTTTTATGATACTAAAATTTTAATTTAGGAAACAAGGAATTAACATCAAGAATCATTGTAGTTCTGAGAAACAACTGCCTTATTGTGTACGAATGGTATTCAATAATTTAATAAAATTGTGAACTTTTTAAGATATGGCAAAAAATATACCCATACGCACAAATATCTTGAAAGTTTTGGTAATGCACAAATTTTAAACCATTGCACTGTCAGGTAAACGCACACGGAGAAAAAAATTCTGGTAAAATTACAGTACTGTATGACAAGGAAATTTCTGGTATAAAAGAAATTTATTCCGGTTAATAAAACCAATTCACAAGGTTCAATTCATTTGGTAATTTTTCCGTCCATATAGTAATGGTTTACATGAAATTTTGGCTTTCAAAATTACAATTCTTATTACTACACACTAAGTAAAAACCACAAAATGAGAAATAAATTTAACCGAATAAATGATTTTTATGCCATGCTCTAAGATGACGTGATAAAAATTATCAAATTTTCCGCATTTACCAAATTTTATAGCATAATATGAAACCACATTTTATAGTTAATTTTACCGAAATTATTACCAAAGAGCTTCGACAAGAACTACCGAGCATTTTAGTGTCCCCATAGAGCCAGACGGAAAATTTTACCATATTCTGTTAGTTTTGATAATACTTTTTTTCTCAGGGAAACCTATTCCTAAATAGTTAAAAGTTAAATTTTTCCATCACCCATAATGTGAGGACTGAAAGGATGAAATAGATTATAATGATCGAAAAAATTTTATTGAAGCATTTCTAGAAAATTTTAGGAGACTAGCATAATAAATTGAAAATAACTACACAAGCGTGCAAAAGTCCTTGGCTAAGCGCAATATTGTAGATGGTTGATTGGAAATGTAATAAATAATGTATAATTTTATTCCTAAACATTCTTCATATACTTATCAACCAGAAAGCAAAGTTAGTGCTTTGAAAGTCACTTTAAGTCAGTGTAATTTTCATATCAGTCGGGTATTTGTTTTTCGTGAAGCGATTTTCTTACATCTAAGAATTGGATGAAAATACAATTGAAAGGTACAATTTTAACAAATAAGCATAAGTTTCGCATATTTATTTACAAAAATCGTGATTTTAACTTTAATTTATTAATGACATTTATTTTTGAAGAATTAGTTCATAAAAAACTCGAATTATATAAAGAAAGAAATATTCAACTGAACTGAGTGCAAAGATTTAAATTTAATCCAAAGAAGATTACATTTTCCATTAAATTGCAAAAAAATTTAAAATTCTGAAATCAAATGTAATATATATATAGGCTTTACTAAATAAAACGGAAACCATCTCTACAAAAAAAAAGAGAAGAAAAAAGAAACCCGTATAGAAAGGTTAAAATGCCTTGACCAAAAACTTTTGCACGCTAGTGCAAATAAAATAAATGTATTCCGAAAATGTTTTGATTTAGCTACCCCAAGATTTTTATTTCTTAATTAATATGAAAAAAAAATTATAAAATAACTCAGTTTATATTGTGCAATGTTTAACTAATCACGAGTTTTAAATTTTTTTCATATTTAGAATTTCTGTACTGCAAAAATTTACAAGAAAAGTATAAAATAGCAGTCTTCCGTGCGAAAAGCACCATCTTGAATTTACCTTCTTGATTAGTGTTGACTTCGTTTTGAAAATTCTATTGTACTTACCTACAATTAAGTCAGTTAATTTCGCTGTTTGTTATTTCTGAGGCGTTGACCTAATTTATCCCTAGAGACTAATCCTCGAATTTCAATGTTAAAGACTGTGTTAAGCAAGTCACGAAAACCATATTAAAAGGCTGGTATAAAGTTGAAATCAGCCCTTGAAGAATTTAGAATTAAAACTTTAAAGATTTTTTATTTAGTTTACTTTTTCCTCAACAGATCCTTTATGCACTGAGAAAATTAATACTGTTGAGGCTACCAGAGAATTGTACATTTCACTGTATTTCTGGCTCTATAGAACACCAAAAAGCTCAATCATTTTTTTTCTGAAGTAATTTAGTAATGATTTTGGTAAAATTAGCAATAAATTTGGTTATATAATATGTGATAAATTTGCTAAATGAGCTGGGCGCAAGAACCATTTATTCGGTTAAATTTATTTTTCAGTTTTGTATTTTTAATTAATAAATTACGAAATGAATGGTTTAAATAGCGTATATCTTGGTTTTTAATTCCAGAATGTTTTTTTTGTTTTGCTTTTTTATCAGAAAAGTCATTGCACACTACGGTAATTTTCTACATTTTTTTCTACCTGTGCGTAAAATTAAAACTTTTTCTGTATTATTTAAGAAAATGAAAGAAGTAAAAAAATGAATTAAAAAAACTGTAGCTAGTGTCTCGTAGAGCAAGTTATAGATTAATTTTTTCATTTATTTATAAATTAATTATCCCACTTCCAAACTTAACCGTACGAAAAAAATTCCAACTCAATAAATCTTCAATTTATTTATTTTTATATATTCCCCATTTCCCTGAGTTTCATTCTTCTCAAATTTTCTTTATACGCTTACTACTTTTCGAATCTTTCATTATTCTTTTTCTGGTATAGCATGAAATACATTAAGAATTAGATTTCAATACTAATTAAAAAAAATTATTTAAGTTACCCCTGAGAAATTAAGAGTGTTAAAGAAGCAGACGAAAGAGAGAAAAACTGGCATTTTATGAAATGTATAGAAAAACAAACAGTCGTCTGATTTTTCGAGAATATTAAATAAATAGGCTATTAAATGATGCCGGGAAAAAAACAATATTCCCTCTCTTTAGACTTCATTGTAATATAGCATTAAAAATACCAAACCTGTTTGTTTTAGAAATCGTTTCTGAAAAATATAATTTTCTTATATAAGTTTCTTAAGAAGCATTAAATCATTTCGATATGGCTCAAAAATGAGCTGTGTTTTCATCGTCGATATAAAAAAGAATAAAATTAAGGAAAAGGTAATTATTAATTCAGAGCTTATGAAAAATGCCTTTTTTGCAACTGTTCACTCAACTAAATGAATTTAGAAAATTAAAATAAAAGTTTTTTTTGTAGTAATCTATATTATATAAAACGCTAATACGTATGTATCTATAAAACCGATGATATTTCTTTTCTCGCGTTGACAACAGCTTTCATTTTTAATTGATAGGATTCGGCGAGCAAGAGCACGTAGTGAGCATCATATGTCTAATCGGGTGAATTCTCACCGAATTATAAAAAAAATTCTCACAAAATTATCTTCATCGAAGCCGATCCTTTACATCCGGCGTTCAATACTATTTCATATTGCTTTACAACACATGGTTTTAGCCCTCTGGTGGGAAAGACTTTAAAACAAAACTTACAACAGTTACTTTTCTCAACAACTGAAATCTAGGATAGTGTGATTAAGAAAAATATGCGAACTGCTTGCAATTTCAAATTAATATTGAAATGCACAGGCTTAGAATTTTCTACAGTGAAAAGTTTTAGGAACTTCAGTGTTCAAAAAAGTATAAAAAAACTAGACGTTAAGAACGCATCCAATGATCGAGCAAAGCGAGCATCGGATTGCGAAGCAATCCGAAATGAACTGCGACAGCAGTTTCGGGGGTTGGCGAGAGCCAGCGAGCAGGGGGCGAAGCCTCCTAGTGAAAAATAAATTTAGTTGGTTTATATCAATTTAAGAAGTAAATAATTTAATTTTCTTAGTTTTTATTTAAATGACTAAACTTATTTCTTACATATAAGGGAAAATAAAATGCTAGTCCTAATTTTCAAATCGTTCAGGAGAGCGTTTTTGGAGAAAATAGTACGTTCCCTGTATAAGTAATAGGATGTTTCTGTTGTACTTCGTTTGTTAGTTAATGTAAATTTCGAAAGTGACATTGTTATAAGTCTTCAAAACAATGTAAATAAGATTATATCGAAAAGTAACTGTTGAAAAAAATTTTGCTTATCAGTAATTAAGCATAATCTCGTCATTTACACCAATTCGTTAGGCTTGTTTAATTTTTTTACAACCATGCACTGAGAAAAAAAGTATGCTCAAAATTACTAAAATATAGCAGAATTCAAACATTTCTACATCCAAGCGAACTCGAAAAAGCTCAGTAATTTTTACCAAAACACATTGATAAGAAATTAAGTAAAATTAGTGACATAATATGGTTTCGTAACAAATAATAAAATTTGGTAACTGTGATAAAATTTGGTAATTTTATCATGAGACCTCAAAGCACGGCATAGAAGTCATTTATTTGATTAAAATTACTTTTAAATTTCGTATTTTTTACTAAATTTCCTGTAACACCTAAATTTCCTGTAAATTATTACCATATGTTCGAAACCATTTCGGTTTAAATACCGTACATTTTGATTTCATTAATTAATTAAATTTTTTTACCAGAAATGCCACTGCCATACCGCATGGTAATATTACCAGATTTTTTTTCTCCGGATAGTATTTTAATTTTTACTTCCATGACTTTTGATGAAGTAAATCATGTTAAAAGTTATTTATAAATAACTATTCCTTTCATGTATTTCGTTAAATTAAAATTCAAGTTCAAACAAACAAAAATGTACAGATTCCTTTAATTTTATAGACTGATTAGATTTTTATAATAATAATGGGAACTTTTTGAAATTATGATATCTACTCATGAATTGAAGTTTAACAAGAAAGTCTGAAACTATTCGTACTGATACAGATACTCAAAACTATTTCGTATAAAATAAACCAACATATGTAATAAAATATTCATAAATTACATTTATAATAAAATTTACAGTAAATATCTACAGTAAATACTTGATTAGATTTAGAAAACATTTTATCTTCGTTATTTAACAAAATCAAACGATAATCTTACAATGTAGTTCTAATTTTCTTTAAAAAGAAAATGAAGTTTATTTTTAGAATTCATTTGCTTTTATTCCGAAAAACCCATTCCTAAGCATTCCTTTAAATATATGACGTTTATTTACCAACTATTTCATAAATAATAGATTCAAGTAGAAATAATTTTAAAGAAAGTAACCGAAAGGAAAAAAGAATTTTTTACTTAGTCTTTAGAATAATACTTTGAATACTTCTGTGCTCTCTTAGGATATAGGAAAGTAGAAATCCTGCTGACAAGCTTAATCCTATATCGAGAACCGATACATTTCTACTCGTTTTAACTTCAATTTCTCTCTAATAAAATACAGGTAAAGAATGGTTATTTATATATACCTTTCAGTTGTATCAAAAGATATTTTTATAGTGCATGTAAAAGCTTGAGATAGAAATAAAATAAATGCTTTTTAGCCATATTGAGGCATAAAAACAAAGTTTTAAATTTATTAAAATATTCATGTACTCATAAAGCAAGTTATTAGAAAGGGTAAAATATGTAAAATTTGAAATGTTACTTTGATAATCGTGATAATAGTGAGTTAGCAATGATAATTCTAGCTGACTTTGATTAAAATTCAACGGGAAAATATGCATTCGAATCTGATATTATGCTTATGAGCTGAATTATATTAATAATGATTAGTAATTAAATCATTAGTTTTGAAGTTCCTTTCAAAAGAGGATTCTGGAAATGCATCATAAGCTAACTGGAGAGTGTTTTTTCGTTTTAAAATCATTTAAATTAATTTTCTTTAGCACTTGACAATTACTATTTCCTTCTTTCGATACTCTGAAAAACACTCACGTCGTTAATGTACTTACTTAATTAGCGACGTCGTAATAACATTCAAAGTATGCAAGTACAGTGCGCAAAAAATAAGTGGAGCATCCTGAATAACTTTTGATCTAATGATCGGATCTTCACATTCCAAGACTTCATCTTAATAGTTGGTGAGGGTGACCTGTAATGTGCTAATTATTTAGTGCAGACGATATTTTAAGCTACGAAATCAGACAATAAAACGTATTTTCTTTGAATAAACATGAATTCTTTTCAACGGAATCGGATTTTTGACTCCCAATATATAGGGAGCAGCCGCAATCTAGGAAGTATGGTCCCAATAGGTTTGTCAAAAGAGAGGTCCAAAGCTTGGACTGCTTAATAATAATTTTATTTTTTGCATATTTTGCCATATCTTGAGAACATTTAAAGCGAGTTGAAAAAATTTTTGCACTCAGTTATAAGACTTATTTATATATCAAAATAAAAGAAATGCAAAAAATTACTATAAGTAAATATTTATTACTTTTTATCACTTTATTTGATAATAGTCAGACGAATTTTGAGTTGTGAATTATAGAAATTTTTAAATCATTTTAAAGAATGCAATTTTGTATAGTGAAATACAAAGTTTGAGCAAAATTGGTCAAATACTTCCTNCATTTTAAAACCATTTAAATTCCTTTTCTTTAACACTTGACAATTACTGTTTCCTTTGTTCGATACTCCGAAAAACACTCACGTCGTTAATGTACTTATTTAATTAGCTGTGTCGTAGTTTAACATTCAAAGTATGTAAGTACAGTACGCAAAAAATAAACGGAATACCCTGAATAACTTTTGATCTAATGATCGGATCTTCACATTCCAAGACTTCATCTTAATAGTTGGAGAGGGTGACCTGTAATGTGCTAATTATTTAGTGTAGACGATATTTTAAGTTACGAAATCAGACAATAAAACGTATTTTCTCTGAATAAACATGAATTCTTTTCAACGGAATCGGATTTCAGACTCCCAATATATAGGGAGCAGCTGCAAACTAGGAAGTATGGTCCTAATAGGTTTGTCAAAAGAGAGGTCCAAAGCTTGGACCCCTTAATAATAATTTTATTTTTTGCATATTTTGCACACAGTTATAAGACTTATTTATGTATCAAAATAAAAGAAATGCAAAAAATTACTATAAGTAAATATTTATTACTTTTTATCACTTTATTTGATAATAGTCAGACGAATTTTGAGTTGTGAATTATAGAAATTTTTAAATCATTTTAAAGAATGCAATTTTGTATAGTGAAATACAAAGTTTGAGCAAAATTGGTCAAATCCTTCCCAAATTCTCAAAATAAGTTCCCAAATAATTCAAAATATTAAAAAAGTCGTATTTTTAAAAGATTTCTTAGAAACTATTTGTTCCATTTCGTTCAATATTTTTTGCTATGTAGAATCACATTTTTTAAATAGATGTAAAAAATTTGTGTGCAAAAAATATTCAATTCGCTTTAAAAGTTCTCGAGGTTTGGCGAAATAAGCAAAAATTAAAATTAACATGAAGTGGTCCACACTTTGGTCCGCTTTCCTGATCAAACGATGGGGAACATACTTCCCAGATTGCGGGTACCCAATACGTTTCGGAAGTTAGGAATCTAAATCAGTCAGAAAAAAAGTATGCTTATTTAGAGAAAATAAGTTTTTTTCTGATGTTCTGATTTCGTAACTTTCTTTCGAGCATTGTACATACATATCTGGCAATGTATGAGGAAAAAGAAATCTCCTTAAAGATCTTAAGATATGTCGGTTTTATTGAAATTTCTAAAAAGACATTTTTTACTTTTAAAAGTGTTTAGTGCAAATTAGTTTTTAGACATTTTATTTTTAACTAACTTTTAATATAAATTTTAAATTCTAAAATAGCGAAAAACTGTTAGAATGTGGAATAAGGTGCCTTATGGAATAGGCACTGTACCTTGAAGCTTTTACTGTGCATAAAATTTCCCATTTTCCTACTATTTCTACATCGATTTCATACTATTGAAGAATTTTACTTTCAATTTATTATTCTTCCTTTTCTAAGAGCATAATAAATCACCAGAATAAGTGGGCCATTTAAGTGTAAATTTTTAACCACGAAACTAAACAAACCTCCACATTAAATAAATTATGGAACTTATAAAATAACACATTATGTCATTTAAAAAGTAACTACAAGTAGCCAAATTTAAAATTAATATTTTTACGAATAAAAATCCCTTCTTGTGACAATGCTCGTTGTTTACACATGTAATACAAATTAAAATTAGCGTTTTCTGGTGTAAATTCAGCTAAATTTCCAACTTTCCAGGAATTGACACTTTTACGTTATGTAGCAAAGTTTCATTTCTTAAAATCTATAAAGAAAGTAACATTATTACAAAGTGTACCATTACATTTGATCTAATATTTCAGGAAAGCTCTAAATTATTATTTTTCACCACATATCTAATAACTCTGTCTGCGCGTAATACCGATAACGAGTATTAAGCTCGTTGAAGATCTCATAAAACATCCGTATTATTGAGCTTTCTGAAGAATGAGGCCAAATTAACTGATTCAATGCCTTCTACTTTACGAATTGACTTAGGACCATAAAATGGTACCTCTCTCTACTTCAATTTCTCAATAAAGAACAAATATAAGAACAATTGATGCAATATAAAGCTATTGTTGAAACTAGCATTCAATTGTTTTAGGTACTTATGTCAAACAAAAGCTGTTATAGGAGTAATTTGTTTATGATGCTTTTAATATTAAGTGTTCTATTAGTTCTTACTTCTTATTTAATCATTTTATAAGTTTAATGAGCACGATGTTTTGCGTTGCTTTAAAAAATATTGATTAGTACCTTTTTCAATTTCAATTATTACCTTATGTTTTTGTCTTCAACTCCTCAGAAAATTTCATTTCGTGTAATATAAAGACATTGGAATAAAATCTGATTTATTTCTGAACTCAAACAATGGCTATTAAGAGTTTAACAATAAAATTTTTAACAAATCGTTTTAAATCAAATACTATTGTTTAAACTGTTGAACATTTCACAGTATGGTAAACCATTTCGCTTTAGAGCATGGAAAAATACTACCAGGCGTTTGGTTAAGTTCTCTTATCTCGTATCAACCATAAACCATAATGATAACGAGAAATATTCTCATTTGTAAACGAATCATGGGTTGTTGTTGAACTAACAGTGGGAAGTTTCCGTCTTTCATCTTTTTATGCAACGGTAATGTGAGTTACTTCCAGTCCAAATCAAGGGTTTGTCTCAGTTCGACATAGAACAACCATTCAAGACCAATCATAAATTAAATAAAAGGTTATACCATGAGCTTATAACAACATTGCTATAAAACAACTGTTTTGAAAAAAAAACATGTTTTAAATTAATATTTTTTAATAATTCAAGCCTTCTACACTGTTAGAAATTTCCGGAAAAAAATGGTTAAATAACAATTTATATAATTGTTATTTTACCATATTTGAACAAAACAGTTAAATAACCTTAAATAAGATGGTATTCCAACTGTTAACTGTGAGAAAACCGTTTATTAACTGCCTTCACCTTATACGGTTTTAATAACCAGAATTTTATCACCTCTACCACCTAATGAAACCATATAATTCCTTGCAGCTAGGTACATATTATAGCCTGGAGGGCTAATCTGTCAGTCTCAGGACCAACAGAATGGGAATTCGAGTCCCAACGTTGACAAAACAATATTTTCTCCATTCTCTTCAACGCAAGGAATTTCCAGAGTCTTACACTCCCCAATTTGTGTCTTGCATTCTCCAACGCCCATAACCTAACAAAAAATCTAGTTCTAATGTCTAGTTAAATTTCCGTTTTACTGCTTTGAACCCATGCTGGTGGTAAATGGTTTAAAGCTCTTTTAGTTCTGTATTCATGCTTTTGAAACCATACTATTTTTTAACGGTTTCAAAACCGTAAAAGTAAAGATTTTTCCTTACTGTACACTTTACGGTTAATTGGATGTCAGACTCCTGCCGGTTATTTTACCATCATTTTAGAATTAAAATTCCAACAATGTATTTATAAAACCAACCAATTAGTTTCCATGCCTTTAGTTGCAAAGTTATTTATTTATACCTCTAGATTACAGAAACATAAAATTCCAGAATATTGAATAACTTAATCATAGTTCTGTGATGCCAAATTCCCAAATTCCCAAATCTGTGATGATTCCCAAATCTGTGATGCTCGGTAACCATCACGCGAAAATGAATTAAAAAGAATTCATGATTCAGTATGTCAGTTACAAAATAACATTCTTCTAGAAACTAGTACTGTACTTCTTTGTGTAACTTTGTATCCAGCATTCGTATTTGTTAAGCACCAAATGCTTCTTGTCATTGCCAAAGTAAAAGAAAAAAGATTTTTTTTTTAAGTCTGATTTAAAATATGGAAAAGTGAACTAAGAACCCCAAAATAATCTTCTAGAATACTCAGAGCTACACTAAGAGGGTTATTAGGTGGATACTAATGAGACAAGTTGAATCCTTCCAACTTTCACTGAGGAATATTTGGATCTTCAAACTGCAATTCTTACGGGAAAAAACTCGTTTCTTCTGAAATTGCTTGCAGTAATGCCGCTTTTTCATTACTTATTTATGCGGTAATGTAAAGCAAATGTACGGAATCAAGTTCAGTTTTGAATGATTATTTGACCAAAATAAGAAAAGTCTAGCAGTTGAATTCGAAATTGTTACCCTTTATTAAATAAAAAAAACTAAGTTAAAGTAAATCAAAGAAGATAGCCTTAGTTCATTTATATTACAAGTTTCCAAACTTGTACTAATAAAACTCATTAAAAAAACATTTTATTTATTTATTTACTTTTAGTTGTTTGTTTTTATAATTCAAAATAGGTTAATAAATCAAATTTTTAACTTTAGAACACAAATATTTTACAATTTTACTGTTATAAAACAATTCTTTGAAGGTAGAGATCAAAAAAATAAACAAAAATTTTATTTTAAAGAATGAAAAACAGAACCTAATCGTATAAAATGTTTTTTTTTTCTGAAAACAAATTAATTCAAATATAATTTTACCATTTGGAGACTTCGTTGTAAAAGAAATTCTGAAAATTGAAGTTATTAAAATTTATAACCACGATCAAAAAAATTTCCAATACACTTATAAAAAAGAATTGACAAAGCTACCAGAAACTGGTAAAATTTGTCATAATATAAAGGAGTTTCCTATACAGTTTGCAAATTTTATAACAGCTAACCTAACCTAAACATAAATAATTAAATCAAAATTGTACAACATTGAGTAACTTAGTCATAGTACTATGTCCCCATATCTATAATGATTGGTAACCATCACGTAAAAATTAATGAACCACTATAACAGTTACAAAATAACATTCTTCTGGAAACTAGTACTATACTTTTTTTGTATAACTTTGTTTCTAGCATTCGTATTTGTTAAGCACCAAATACTTCATACCATTGCCAAAGTAAAAGAAAAAAGACATTTTTCCCTTAATAGTCTCATATAACCAATGGAAGAGTAAGCGAAGATTCTGAAAATAATCTTCTAGAATACTCAGAACTACACTAAGAGGGTTATTAGGTGGATACTAATGAGACAAGTTGAATCCTTCCAACTTTCACTGAGGAATATTTGGATCTTCAAACTGCAATTCTTACGGGAAAGAACTCATTTCTTTTGAAATTACTTGAAATAATGCCACTTTTTCATTACTTATTTATACAGTAAAATATGGTAACTGTGCGGAATCATGTTCAGTTTTCAATGAATGTTTAAATAATAAGTAGTTAAATAGTTTCTTGAATAATAAGTAGTTAGTATAAGTAGTTTGTAATAAGTAAGAAAAGTCTAGTAGCTGTATTCAAAATTGAAATCTTTTATCAAATAAGAAAAACTAAGTTTATGCAGGCAAAAGAAGATAACTGTAGCTTTCGTTCCATTATATCACAAGTTTCAAAGCTTAAAATAAAAATCATAAAAATAATTTTTTTTATTTATTTACTTTTTTGTTTATTTTTATACTGTGTTATTTAAATATTTAAATTTCAACTAATTTTTTACTTTACACTGTAAAGAATTCTTGATCAAATTACGCTAAAAAACTCCAGCATTCAGGGTGCCGGTACTTTTTACCGTAGAATTTGTTTCTGCCGGAGTATGTTATGGAACAGATAATCAGATATACCACAATTTTTACAGTAATAATTACGGTAAAATCACTGAATTACTATAATTAAATAAATATAACTATAAAAATTACGATATGATACTTTAAAGTAAAATGGATTTTACGGATGATGACAAAATTTGCTAGTATTGTATGCCGTAATTTGATACGGCAGTGTAAAAGGCGAATATTCTACGATTATTTGCTATTATAAAACAATTTTTTGAAGGTAGAGTTCAAAAAAATAATCATAACTTCTTCTTAATAAACAAAGAAAAACATAGTGATTATCTCATAAAATGGTTTTTTTTCTCCTAATCAAATTCATTCACAAATTTAAAATCAAAAATAAAAATTTACCATTTAGTGACTTCATGGTAACAAAATTCTAAAAATTAAAGTTATCAAAATAATAAAAATTATGATAGATAATCTGATGATGGGCTCTCTGATAATAAATAAATCCTGCACACTGAGAAAAAGTATTGTCGAAATTACAGTACTATCGCAAAATTTACTGTTTCTGGTTCTACAGAGAATATCGAAAAAATCGGTCATTCTTATAAAAGCACTTTGGTAGAATTAACAATAAACTATTGTTTTATAATATTTTATAAAATTTGGTAAATGTTGGAAAATTTGATAATTTTATCATGATAACTTCGGTCATAACATGAAAACCATTTATTTGATTAAATTTACTTTTCAGTAATGTATTTTTTACTAAATTTGTTGTCATAAGAGCAATAATTTTGAGAACTAAAATTTCCATTAAACCATTACCATATGAACAAAAATATTACCAAATTACTGGTTTAAATACCATACATTTCGGGTTTGATTAGCAGAATTTGCTTTTTTAACGAATAAATTCTTTTCCATGTAGAGAAATATTTACATAAATTAAAAATAATTCTAATTAACTATTCTAATAAGCATTACTAAATTTTTAACTAAATCCTATGAAACTTGAGAATATTAAAAATAACAAAAAGAAATTCGATAAAGTTTAAAAAAATTAGTGCACGGATGCCGCTTTTTCATCAAAATAAAAAGTTTCGTACAATTTCATTTATGGAACAAGGAACAGATTTTTATTAAAAATGAACTTTAGTAAAGTCTATCAAAATCACTGTATTTTTCGAAATAAAATTAGTTACTATTAATTCTCAAGATTTTCCATTTGCAAAAAAAAATCCCAGATTTAAATTTTTTGAAAAGGCTTTAAATAATAGGGTTGAAGCAAATTTTAAATGAAAGTTAACCGTTTTTGAATAGAATTTTTCTGAAAATCGGAAGGGTGAATTTTCAGTAATAACTATTTTATTAGCAATTTTTTTGAGTTGGCAAAACTTTTTGATTAAAATTGCACTGAAAATTTAGTTATTGTTTTTTCAAAAAAGAAATTTTATGCATGCATTTAATTGATTGTTTTTAAATAGTTATTACTGCAAGTAATGCAAAAATATAGAAATATATATAAAGTTAGGACTTTTCCCTTAATAATATACCTCACATGTAAAAATAACTTATTTCCTCTGTTTTTAACATATATGTGTTAAGTTACCTAAATGAGTAGAAGATATTTTTGATTTTCTTAATCCTGTTAATAACTTGATTATACTTTAGTTAGATTATACAATTAAATCCCTTCTCCTTCACATTTAACTTTCTTAATTAAAGTTTAAAACAATTTAATTCACTCGTATTACAGCTGCGTGACGCAGATAAATTTCTTAAAGTATGAAAATATAACAGCTTAAAATTTTAAGCAATACTTTTGTGATAAATCAACCGTTTAGATAGAAATATTTTAGGTTATCTTACAATATTGAAACTTATTAATCAAAAACTCATTTAAAATTTCAGTTTGCTTGTTTAAAAATAAATTGATAATGTATCAGTTTAGAATTAGTTGCAAAAATATCCGGTTATTTCAATTTAATTAAATAGGAAAATATTAAAGTCATGCTTTTATCTTCAAACGTATCTATTGAAACATTAATTACAAAATTCAAATGGTTCGCAAAATAACGCTTCGGTTCATATTTTAATTAAAGTAAGCTTTTAAAACTGTCTCGAAAATTCTTGTTGAATGTTTTAATCAGGTTAACTTTTTCAACTCAATTAATAAACTCTTCCGAATTCTGCATTTATATCTAATTATTAATAAAATATACAAAGCCTTTCTACGTTTCTTCATTTATTAAACTACTGAAAACTAATGTGTTTTTAAAATTTATTCTTTAAGACAATATATCTGTATCTAGAACTAAAAGTACAAGTCGTATATTGTACCTTGTATTCTCTTTATTCGGTGATGTCATTATGTGTGAAGATATAGCAGTGTAATGTAACAAATGTGTCCACAAGTACTTATCTTTAATTTAAGTAATTAGCATACTTGAGAAACAAAGAGTAAAAGGTACAAGTGTAAAATACAAAGAAAAGATGAAAGTTAAATTTTAAAAAAAAATGCGTTCTTTAATTGCCATAAAAAATTAAAAATTTAAATAACAAACTAAAGTGGCAACTTAAAATTGTAAAAATAAATTCTGGACTATTTCAATTATTTTGAACTAAATATATTTTTTTTTCCTGCTTGAAATAATTACTTTGCAACAATATTACTTTTTACCATGAAATATTCCATTTTGAAATTAAAAATTTTATGTCCATAAAAATATTTATTGTGGTCATAGATTTATCAAAGCATTTTTGAGTGAAATTTAAAAAAATATTTAAATGTCCTAGTTTATCTTTTGGGTTTTTGTAACCTAATCTTTGGTAATCTTTCTGGGTAACCTTAAGTTTTATTGTTTGGGTTCAAAAATGCACAGTATAATTTTTTTTTTAAAAAAACATAATTTCAACACATATTTTATTTTCTGAAATCAGAAAATTAAAGTCCCCTGGAATCTACTCTGTTGAAAATAATAGATTAACTCTTTGACACAATTGGGACACCCGTGTACATATTGCATTATTTTTTCTGACACTCTGATTATAAAAAAAACCTACTATAGTTACTAAGAAATCCGATATAATATGGGAATTATATTTGCATCAAAATATAAATTACAAAAAGAATAGTTTGAAATATTTTTTATTCAAATTCAAAAATTTATCATTAATTTAGTTTGTAAGTTAAAAACTTTTCATTGATGAATTACTGTTTTCTTTAGATTGTAAATAACCGCAAATTAAAGATAAATTTAATTAATAAGCAAATTATGTATGAAGATTTTTAAGTCCGGGGTCATAGTGGTGATCTCGGCAATGATATAGGGGACCAGTTGGCCAAAAACGCAACTCGCCATGACGTAGTTCTACCAATATCTGTCCCGTTGTTACACTGAAAGCATGTAGCTTGGGGAAAAAACTGTTTTTGACTGATACACTGAATTCTTAACTTAACCAAAAGCTGTGTAAACTAAAAGATCTTTTCCAACTACTTTTCGGCGATTGAAGTGTGGGAAGGTTTTTACTGACTTTAAACTAACTCAGATTCTTACAGGATGCGGAAAATTTAACAGCTACTTGTTTAAGTTTAATTTAGTGAATTTTATTTTATTTTATAACCGTCGTTGAACAGTGTACCCAATTTGTTGGGTTTACGACTGTTAATGTTTAACTCCGTAACCTTGTAATTTTGAACCCAATAGAGAAGACAGGGGAACTCCTGGATCAAGTATTGGGAGAAATTTTAGGAGGACTTTTTTGAGGGAACTAACCCACGATACATGGAGAGGAAAACCACGAAAACCTCACACGGTTAGCCTGACGGCAAGGGGACTCAGACCCATGATCCGTCTACCACTGAGGATATTTTAGTTCAGCACTGGAATCGATGCGAGCCGGTTGCGGCCATCGCTTGGATTCAAACCCGGTTCACCTCTTTGGAAGGCGACTCTATCCCCTGAGCCACTACGACTCAATTTAGAGAATTGTAATTTTTGTTTTTGTGGTCAAAATGTTGAAACTGTAGAACACATTATATATTATTGTAATTTATACTCGAGTCAAAGAGAAAACTTAAAAAAGGAACTGAGTCACTCAAGTATTTCTTGGCCACCTGTTCAGTCCTTGTTTGTTAAATGCACTAAAAATGTAAATATTTTACGAAATTTTCTTTTCAACTTAAACATATATTTTTGTTCTGTTTATTTTTAATTTGCAATTGTACTTAACCCACAAACATCTCTAAGCCTCATGTTATACTTTGTGGAGTATGAAGAGTCGTGCAATAAATTTAAATGAAATATTTATGTATTAATTTAGATTGAAAGTATGATAGTTTTTTTCGAATATAATAAAAGTTAAGCCAGGGGTAGAACATGATAATAAAAAATTTCTACAATTGTTTGTGTTTATATATATATATATATATAAAT
>NC_092206.1:59789348-59930174 GCF_043381705.1 Parasteatoda tepidariorum | reverse complement strand
TGAACATGAAATTTTTTCTTTGTGACATACTTTAAATGTGACATACTCTTTCTGACATACTCAGATAAATCTGAGCCGTTTATTCAGATAAAACGATTTTTACATAAATATAATATTATTATAATGTCTCTCTAATATGTATTTATAGAGATTTCATACTATAAGATTATATTTTAGTATAAAAAACAAAAATAAAAAAATTTAATCAAAGTTCGTAAATTGAAAAAATCGGGAAAAATTCAAAATTGGTATTTTGTCATTTAAAGTATGTCACAAAGAAAAAATTTCATGTTTAATATTTTTTCTTGCTTTTTTAGGGTATAAAAAAGAAGAAAATTCATGTAGAAATAGCGTGCCCCCCCCAAAAAAAATTTTATTTTTGTTTGGCCGCCTAATTCGCGTTGATTTGTAGAATTGCTCATATCGTCGCTTTGAAACAAAACCGTAAAACTCAAAAAAATCGAAAAACAAGATATTTGGGTCACTTTGTGTAAAAAAAATCACCCTTTTAGAGAAACAAAGTATTCTCTTCATTGTTTAATAAAATTAATTTAGAGAGCAGATAAATCGTTATCGCATTGGCGCGATCAGCATTAACGCAGGAAGTTAGAAATTGCTCTCCTGAAAAATTTGCTTTTTTGAGTTACCACGGTTTAGTTTCAAGGCGACGATATGAGCAATTCTACAAATAAACGCCAATTTTTATACTAAAATATAATCTTATACTATGAAATCTCTATAAATACATTTTAGAAAAACATTATAATAATATTATATTTATGTAAAAATCGTTTTATCTGAATAAGTGGCTCAGATTTATCTGAGTATGCCAGAAAGAGTATGTCGCATTTAAAGTATGTCACAAAGAAAAAATTTCATGTTCACGATTTTTTCTTGCCTTTCTAGGGAGTAAAGAAGAAGAAAATTCATGTAGAAATGGTGTGCCCCCCAAAAATTTTTTATTTTTTTTTTGGCCGCCTAACTGGCGTTTATTTGTAGAATTGCTCATATAAGGTGGCGAAAATTGATGATTTAATTGCTTTGATATCTGGCACATCATCTTCAATTGCTTTGGGATAGAAGTTCTGTAACTTTATAATTGTATCTTCTTATAGATTTCCATGCTTGCTCCCGCCAAGTGTTCCTTTTTTTCCACTCCACTCTTTCACTTTATTTCGTAGACCAGTGCCTAACCTTTTGGAGACATGATTTAGGCATATTTTTATTTAGATATTGAAGTATTATCTCCGTACACTTTTGCTTTACATAAACTCAAATAAGTTTTGCAATCTTCATCTGATAAAATTAAAGTATATCTCATGTTATTTTGGTCTAAGGACCGATTCCATAATATCAAAGCACTAAAGTTCTTCCGGCAAGCAGATTTGTGGCCTTCATACCAAATATTATATTCAGCCCTTGATTCACCCAAGTCTCTAGCAGCAACAGTACACTGTGAGCAGTATTTCGATAAAACTTCGTAACCCAAAACTAAGGTAGTAAGGGTATCGATTACTGATCCAATCCCATTTAGGGAAGTGTGCCCCCTCTTCTGCCAGGTACCATCATAACATATATACATGTCAATTGTATTCTGTATCGAAATATTGTCATCGGTGGCTATGTGTGCCTTTCGGACAGCANACCATCACCAATGCCAAGACACAGAATGAAGAGAAATATACCTTAATAATCTCTTTGTCCAATATAGTTTATAAAAAAATAGCTTTAAACAACTGAGCACTTATTCAAAGTACTGAGCATATACTAATAATGCTAAAAGCTGAAATTTTTCGATGTACTTTTCTTAGCATCTAAACAAGATATTTCTTCAGTTCTTTTTTCACAAAATATTTACATATAAATGTTTACACTGTGATATCTGCTAAAGATCTGTGATAACTGTTATCTTTGGCAGATATTTTTTTTTTAAAAAATTATGAACTGAGAATTCTTAATATTTTAAAAAGTTTCATCAAAAATCTTTCATAACTAAAAAAATATTCCTGTTAACGCTAAAACATTACCACAGCATACAGATATAGTCTCAAATATCCTCAAAAAAAGTTATTTTTATTTTGAATTATCCAAATCATATTTTGCAAATTAATCGCGTTATTTAATTATCACGTACATTCATTGTTGGATTAAAAACTACTTCAAAAAACTGTCAAATAAGTCAAATTAACCCCTAATAATTGTTAGAGTGACTTTTTGACCCAAATTTAAAATACAATAGTAAGTCAAATTGACTTTTATAGAATAGATTATGTGGATGGAAAATTTTGCAGCAAATTTGGTTAAGAATAAATTGAAGCTCTAAAAAATGATTGGCATTTTTTATGTTTTTCAAACTCATAAGAAAGAAATCAACCTTTAATGCACCAACTCATCAAAGCGTACATTTTTCTTCGATATTTTTCTATTAAGAAAAGTGTCATTAAGATAAGATAAGTACCTCGTATTAGATATAAGATGTTAAAAGAAGCCCTAAATTTTTTCACACTAATTTTCGAGACATTTATCATAGAAATTTAACCAATTAAGAAAATATACGACAAAGTTCCTTAACATTTCTTTTAGCTTGATTGAAAAATAATAATCCTTATCCAAACTGATAAAAAATTTATTAAAAACTAATTTTAAAAAATAGTGGATTTTACTTTATGATTTACTTAATTTAATTAGTTTATTTTAAAACATTCCATATTCTAATATCATTTATAAATAGTATATTTGAACTACAGTTTTGAATTAAGACGTTGTTTTTAATAAAATTTCTTTTTTCGATTTCACTCAGTTTTTAGCATGCTGATTAAACTCTCTAACTAAATTATTGTAAACAATTTTACTCTCAACAAGGGCGATATTTTCTCTTGTTCATACGCTTAAGAAATGATCTGATCTTTGTATTAATGGATAACTGTGATTATAGTCTTTACAAAGGGTTTTAAAGAACAAACAGTGGAAGTGGTTACACTGTGCCGAATAGAAACAATATGACGTATTCAAAGTAATACGTTATAATGTTTGTATCAGTTTGCATTCTATAAAAAGTATATAAAAACCGTAGCATTAATTTAAAACGTCATATTTTTTTTAATTGTTTTAATAAAATTCATTTTTTCAATCTCACTCGGCTCTTAGTATTTTGATTAAATTCTCTAAATATTTGTTGTAAACAATTTAATTCTTTACATATGCGATATTTTTTTTCATTGATATGCTAAAAAAGACGATCTTGTCTTTGTATTAATGGATAACTGTGATTATGGTCTTAATTGGTAGTGGCTATACTGCGACAAATACAAACGTTATAACATATTCAAAGTAATAAAATCAAACGATAAGTTGAAATTTCACACAAAAAATTTACAAGAGATTTTAGTTTATTTTTTAAAAAAAAGAAACTATCCCTAGTATATATAGATATATATCTGCGAACAAACGATAAGAATTATTTAAAAATTGTAACGTAAGTATAATATTTTTGAAGTAAGAAACATGCACTTATATTCATAAATTCCAGTCCACCCCCTTCTGACGTTTAAATGCATTTCAATTTCTCAAGAGAAATATATCCTTACTTTATTCAGTTGGAAAAAAAATTTCCTTACCAATGCTTGAGAAAATCTTCAATAGAAATGCAATTGCTCAACTTGTACGAAGCATTTTCTCAATTTCTAAGCCACTTATATCTTATTTATTTTTCCTTATTCATTTGAATAGCTAACGCAAATAAATATAAATGACTTTTTTGTATTGTTATTCTATTCATTTTTATTAAATGTGCGCAGTCATTTGAGAATTGAAGAACGGAAAATTTGTAATGAAAACATGCATAATATTGAGTTATCTACAAACATATTATCGATCATTTTCGCTGAAATGTATATTATATAAACAGTTAAATTTCATGTTTCTAAAATATAAGGTTATTCAATTTTTGTTTCGGCGAAATATTTTTATTTTATAACCGTCGTTGAACAGCCGACCCAAATTATGAGTTTATGGCTATTAATGTTCAACTCCGAAGCCTTGTAATTTTGAACCGAAACCAGAGCCGAAACCATCCTGGAACAATGAACCCAATTTGTTGGGTTTGCGACAGCCAATGTTTAACTCCATAACCTTGTAATTTTGAACCCAATATAGAAGACAAGAGAACTCCTGGATTAAGTATGGTAAGAGCCTTGCAGTCGTGAAGGACTTTTTGATGGAACTAATCCTTATTTGCGGTACTTGGTGAGGAAAACCACGAAAACTTCCCATGGGTAGCCTAACGACAAGGGGACTCTACCACTGAGGATATTTTACGTCACCACTGTGATCAGTGCGAGCCGAATTCGGAATTCGTATTGACCAGCCATCACTGGGATTCGAACTCGGCTCGCTTCATTAGAAGACAAGCACGCTATCAGCTGAGCCATCGTGGTTCTCGGTGAAATATTAAAATATTTTAAACTTTAGAATAAAATTTTAAAAAAAAAATTTTTCTTCCTCGTTTGTGAAAGAATAGGAAAAACACGTCGTATTCTGATTGAATACTACTCTTTCTTAATTAGTACTTGATATTATTCCATGCTGTTATTTGATAATAATGTATGCAAAAAAAGTCTTTTAAAGTCTTTAAATGTATATTTTTATACCTATTTTGACAAATGATAAGCGAAAAATTATTCGCTAGAAGCTTTGACTAACTTTTGGATTTGAGATTCGACTGCGAAAAAATGTTTTCTTGCTCATGAAGAATATTTCATAATTTCTGTCGTTAATATGTACCTCTGCAATCCTTAACTAAATTTAGTCCAAAATAGTATGCACTTTGTAAAAAAAGTATGGTCAAAACTACAAGAATATGGTAAAATTTACCGTAATTCTGGCTCTATAAAATTATAAAGAAGTTCGGTAATTTTTACCGAAGTGCTTTGGTAATGATTTTGGTAAAATTAGTAATAAAATATTGTTTCATAATGTATGATAAAATTAGGTAAATTTAATGAAATTTGATTATTTTATCATGATGTCTTAAAGCATGGCATTAAAACTATTTATTCGTCTAAATTTACTTTTCATTTTTGAATTTTTTACTAAATGTGAGGTAATAAGAACTGTAATTTTGAAAACCTGAATTCTCGGTAATCTGTCACAATATGAACAGAAAAATAAACAAATGAATGGTTCAAAAACCGTATATTTTGGTTTAAATACCTGAATTATGTATCTTTCCCAGAAATTTTATTATCATACAATACGGTAATTTTAAATGAGCGTGTACATACTAAGCGTCACAAACTAGTAGTTAAGCTCCAAAAAACGCTATCACCATTTAGCAAATCACTATTTTATTTCATAACCGTCGTTAAACAGCCGACCCAATTTTTGGGCTTACGACAATTAATGCTCAATTGAGTAGCCTTGTCATTTTGAACCCAATCCAGAAGACAAGAAAACTCCTGGAAAAAGTATTGGGAGAAATTTGCCTGCGTGGTGGAATTTTTGATGGAACTAACCCCCGAATTTGCGTTATTTAGAGAGGAAAAACCACGAAAACCTCCCGCGGATAGCCTAAAGGCAAGAAGACTCTAACGTATGATCCGTCTACTACTGAGGATATTTTACGCCAGCACTGTGGTCGATGCTACCCGGGTGCGGAATTCGCATTAGCTGTACTTATTACTGTAAAAATTATGGCATATCAGATATTTTGTTTCGTAACATTTTGTTTCGCATGAATGGATTTAACGGTAAAAAGTTCCGGCACTCTGAATTCCGTTACTTTTACAATGCAGTAGTTTTA
Source organism: Parasteatoda tepidariorum (assembly GCF_043381705.1). Classification (NCBI taxonomy): domain Eukaryota; kingdom Metazoa; phylum Arthropoda; class Arachnida; order Araneae; family Theridiidae; genus Parasteatoda; species Parasteatoda tepidariorum. The sequence goes on along the minus strand of NC_092206.1, from coordinate 59,924,374 downwards.
TCCTATTAGCGCCTATACGTTTATGCTATTAACGCCTTTTATATAATAAAACCCAAGACGCCTATTAACTCAAGAAATTCGCCTCATCATCCACTTATTAACCTGTTTTATCGCTAATGTGAATCAAAACTCTATTTAAAACGAGTCTAATATTTTAACTTTTTAGTACATAAATAATATCATTTCAAAAAATATCGATAAAAACATATTACATTGAAAACTTAACGAACGGCGAGTTTATGTTTTTTCACTCGCTTTCGTAATTACTAAAATGCGAGTACAGAAACTCTATCCACAGCTCATAACGACATGATGTCGTGATTTACACGTTTTCTCGTCCAAGAATCATTCCCTTTAACGCTATTCGGTTCAGAAGCACGTATGCAAAACTGCTCTCAAATTGATCGCGGAAAAGTTGTTGATGTCAGACCGCTCTAAATCATCTAAAATTCTAAGATAGGTCACGTACTATTCGTCCTAGTTATCAAGTTTCACACTAATTCTACAAAATACTTAAATACCTTGTAGGTCGTTAGGATGAACGTGCTGATTACTGCGGAAAAATCTAATGAAACACTTATTTAAACCGGATTAAGCGCTCCATGTAAAATTGTACCGCATTTTAAATATTAAATGAAGAAATAAAGATGAATTATAAATGAAGACGGAATATGATACAGAAAACATTGTTCCACAGTTTTTAAAACAGTATAATTAAAATTAAGATATAAAAAATCTGTTTATACTTAAATGGCTTTTATATAAGAATGTATATCATCTCCATTATTTAAAGGACAATTTACTTTTGTGCTATTTCTGTGTTTCAGCTTATGTCAAATTGATTTATATTAAGTTTTTATTAATTCACTTTGTTGTCTGTACAGATGCAGTCTTGCAATCTAAATTCTTAAAGACTTTATGTCAAGCTCGAGCACTTAAAACTCTACTGGATCTATTTACCTGATAACAATAAAAGTTACAATAAGATCAATAGACCAATAACCAATAACAATAAGATTTCTTAATCAGTTTAAGCAGAATTTTACGCCAAATTGAATTTATCGTCAATCAATATTTGACTAGTTTTCATGACCACTGAAAATGAAATTTTAATTGCCATTTTATCCATAAAATGAATCTTGATCATTTTTCGACTAGATGAAGAGTTCAAATTTCAATTAATCTTCCGTGCTTGATTCGAAAACAAGTTTCAATTGTTTTCTTAATGGTGCCTGCCGTTTTACTACCTAACGCAATTCAGCCCTTTTTTTCAATTCAAACAAGGTATTGATACGAAACTTAAAAAAATAAACAATAAAAAAAACAATAAAAGAAATAAAGTTTTAAAAACTACGTTTTTTTTAATTAACAAGTAGAAAAGAAGCAATTTTATTTTTTCCATACTAAAAAAAAAGAAAATGAAAACTGCCTCGTTTGCAAATTTTACTTCTGAAAATCTCCCCCACGCTTTCTAAAAGTGATAAGTTCCTTATTTTTCGTTTTTTTCTTTTTTTTCCTTTTTTTGGAAATAACTTTTTTTTGCAATAAACTTTTTTATTTCAAAGAATGACATGTTGTCTTGTTTTGTATAAACAATAAATTCCTAATTCTTAATATCTGGGTTCAAATCTTTTTATTAAAAAAAATTTTGATTTATATTAAATAATTTTTAAGTAAAATTACTGACAATAAATATTCAAACCATTTTAAAATGAGATTATGTTAGTTGTTTATCGGTTTTCATATTTTTTGCATTAAGATATTTCTGAGTAGTTCTGAAAGTTTCATTCATTACTAGAGGGAACTTGGTTTGTAATAAATTCCGGCATTTTTGAAATGACATTTTCGGAAGAAAAATTTCGTGAACTTTTCATATTGCGAGTAAATAACTAAAAGAAAATTTTATGCAGTTTCATTTCTTTATGCATCCATAATACAGCAGTTATTAAATATGGAACTTTTTACAAAATAACATAGTAGTAATGAAAATAAATCCAGTTTCTTATTTTCAAACACTATCCTCAAAACCACACTTTAATGTAACAAATATTAAAATTCTGTCTTTCGTTAAAGAAAAATATTCTTTATGGAAAGTCTCCTAAAAGGAAATTATTCTATATGACATGAAAATAAGCTGATTTAAAATAAATTCAGATTTTCTTTTCTTACTGTGAGTATCACAAATTATTGTTTCATTTCAAATTTTTTTTAAATAAAGGTCGGTGGTTTATCTAATTTGACCTATTTTTAGTAGTTACTAATGATATTTCTATTCCATTATTAACCATTTTGTTTACTACTGTGAAACAATTTTAATGCAGCAACAAAGTTGATGCAATTACATTTCAATAATAATAATATTTATAAAATTTAACTAATTACAAAATAAGATTTTTCTTAGTATCTTCACAAATTTTTAAAAAACTCCGATAAAAAAATTTTTAAATCGTGAACTTTATTTGATACCAACAGTAAATTTTAAAGGATTTTTACAAGCTATTTTGTCACAGTACTATATATATATAGGGGAGAGTCGGGTAGCCCCGCCCACCTAAGGAGTTTTGCTTATATTTCTGTATAATATTGAGTAATAATCAATATTTTTGTATGTTTCTATTGTTTTACCATCTAGTTAAATAATGCAAAAAGAATAAACCAAAAAAAGAATAGTTTAACTTNGGGCTACCCGACTCTCCCCTATATATATATATATATATATATCACTGAATTAGTCTAATAATTCGTTCTAACTTCGCAGACTTCACATTTTTTTCTCGATGATTTTTTTCATAATAATCTTTATATTATCACACTCAATAAAAAGTGCTTTCCTTAACAGTTTTGAAGGAATTTAAAATATTAATATTAATATTAATAAATTAATTATAAAAGTAACGATGACACTTGAAAGTAAAATTTTTGAAAACTTCATTTTTTATACGTCAGTAACGTATTAAAAAAGTGATAATTTCCGTTGGGACAGTAAAATGTAATGACTTTTATTCATCTTAAAATGTTATAAATATTAAAATTATATAAATTTTTTAAGGTCTTTATGCATTAAATATTTTTTTTAAAAAAACTGTCCAAATGCAATTTTTAGTTCTACATCCGCCTTAAGCGCATAATTAGTACAGAAAAAAATCAATTCTTAAAAAATGTATAAAAAATTTCAAAATATATAATATGAAACATTTTGTAAGAAGTATTAAACTGAATTATTTTTGTTTCTATAATTTTTGGTAAAATTATCTTGATTGCTACAATAATGTGTAAAAGATGTTTTAAATTTCTTGTTACCATTTTAAGAAAGCTTAATATATAAAATATGCACTCAAATTAAAGTATAATTGATGCTAAAATCTAAGTTATTTACGGGTAACTATCATTTTTATTTTAAAGTATTTAATGTAGTTACATTTCTGATCAAGCGTAAAATTGCTGATTACTGATTAGACTTGAAGCATTATGTTATCGTCACTCAACGGCAAGACATATTATTATTTTTGAGCTAGAAATCTATTACTAAAATTACTATTTTTGAGTTTTATTTTTAAAAAATTATATTTTAAGTTAATTATGCATAGTTAAATTAATTATAAAGTTAGAAAAATAGCAGTATCATAAACACACATGCTGTTTCGTAATCACCACCTTTTCAAAAAAATTAAATGCATGTCAATAATGAAGTAAAAAAATTCGTAATAAAAGCCTCTAACTAATATTAAAGCCAAGAAAAAAGCAAAAAGGCTATCAAAATCTAGCTGATTTTTAATGAGAGGACTGAAAAAGGTAAAACCTATTCTATTGAAGAAAAAAATTTCGATTAAAAGAAACGTTTTCAAGTTTCCTGAAGGAAGCAAAGTGGTTTTGCTTTCTTTTTCATCCTGCTTTCCTCACTAATGATTCGACAGACTTCAACGGCTTTTTTATATTTTCCTCGATTAAATATTTATTTTAACCCTAAATGCACCCTTTTTCTATTTATTATTAACAGGAATTTTAAAAATGCATATTAATAGTAATCATTAGGAAACACCCTGTATGAGATGTAGCAAATTAAATAGTTTTTAATCATTTCTTAAATGATTAAAGACATTTAAATTTAAGAAATAAATTTTTAAAAAAATTCTAAACTATTTTTTTTCAACCTACAAAGCACTTTATTTTCTCCCTAGTTAGTAAATTGCTAATTATTTAGCACGAAAATTTGATCCAAAGCCCTATTTCACATTAGCTAATAAAAGTTTTAAAAAGTTTTGAACCATAAAAATAATAAACAATAAAAATTATTAAGTTAGCATTACTTGATTAACAATCCAGCAATATTTATATAATAAAACTAATTACTAATTGCAGACAAAATAGGAGAGTTGTATACATACATTTATCATCAAATAAGGTGTTGATAACTTTAAACAAATCCCTGTTATTTTCAACTCATATCCTTAACTTCACCTCTCTCTATATATTTTCGAACTATAATAACTTCCCAGGTCATTAAAGAAATAATTATTTTAATATGGGTCATGTTGAAAAATTTCAGCATTTAGTTTTTATTGAACACGACATTTAACTAAAAATAAATAAAATGGTAAAATATATTAAATAATCTAAACCAAGATTTTGTATAACTTGACTACACAAATTCATATAGTATACTTAACTATACAAACTCATATTCAAATTTTGCGTAACTTTACTGCACACATAAAGGATCATAGAAAAAGAATGTTTGAATAACGTTACAAATTAGTAGTGACACTTAAGTATTGATAGAAGCACACTGTTTTGCACACAATACTGCTCCACTACCTATGCGATAATCAATCTCTTTCCTTATCTTGTAAAACATCACTAGTACAGTTTAAAATGAGGCTATGATTCCACTTTTAGATGACTTATATATAAGTGGTTGTTTCATTGAAAAAAAGTATGATCGAAACTACCAGATATGGTAAACCTTACCCTGTTTCTGACTAAATGGGAATACCAAAAAGCGTGGTAATTTTTACTGTAGCAAATATTGGTAATGATTTTGGTAAAGTTAACAGTAAAATATTGTTTTATAAACTGTATTAAAATTTGGTAAATGAGGTAAAATTAGGTAATTTTATCATGATGTTTTAGAGCATGGCATATGAATCAATTATTTGGTTAAATTCAATTTTTAGATTTGTATTTTGTTACTAAATGTGTAATAATAAGAATTTTGAAAACCAGAATTTCCGATTAACCGTTACTATGTGAGCGGAAAAATTACCAAATAAATAGTTTAAATACCGTATATTTTGCATTATTACCAAAACTATAGATATTTTTTTTACCAGAAATGTCATGCAGAACTGTTATTTTACCAGAATTTTTTTTCTCTATGTATTAAGCGGAGGGAAAACGTACATTCTTACCCGCACATTACATTCGTACATAACATTAGTACTACATTCGTACATTACATTCGTACTACTTTTGTACATTACATTCGCATATAAAAATTATTTTAATAAGTATGAAAATAAATATTAATCAGATTACAAAATCCTGGCGTTCTCTTACAAAGACCCTGTATTTGTAGCTTGTTCATTGTTGACGATGATTGAAATGCATTTATTGGTAATTAACTTATGTAAATTATTATTACTTTGTAAAGAAAAAAAATATGAAAAAATACTAACTATTATGAATTTTAAGATCATTTAAATCTATTAACAATTTTCATTATTGAAGTTTATTTTAAAGGTTTCATGCTATCTCTAATCTAAACAAAAAGTGATATGAGATTTTCGTCATATTAGTGAATACAACTGATTTAGTCGCATATGTGCAATAAAGAAGCACATTCCGTGAATACGAGTAATGATTTTCAAAAGTGTCTTAAATTGTTAAAAAAAAACTAAGTAAACATCTATGATCAAATAGCTACGAGTTAGCTAATACAGTTTAATAATTACTTATCTGTTGAGTAACTTGTAAAGTATATTTTTGAAGTAAATATGAATGATAGTTTAATTGTTTTCAGATATTCAAGTGTTTAATTCAATTTTTCAGGAAATAAGTGTCAAAGAAAAAAAAAATTTTTAATTCCAAAATTATTTCAATTTAATTTTTGAAAAAGAAATATTGTGTCAATGAAAAAAAATTTTTTTAACTGCCAAATGGCTTTTAAATGAAAGATCGAATTTTCTATTCGAATCTATTCGAAAAATTTAAATTTTCTATAGATTTCATTTATAATTTTAATGTTTTAATTAAAAAATTGAATTTTTTTAATTGAATATATTTAATGAAAAAATGTTAAATAAATTTTTGTATTTATAAGAAATGATGAATAATTTTAATAAAATTATCATTTAATTTTAATTAATTTAAAATATAGAAAACCAGCAGTTTTAATTAAAAAAGCAGGAAAAAAAACAGGTTTTTTTTCTCTATCAAATGGCAATTAACTGTAGAATTTATCTTTCTTGTCGAATCTATTTAAAAATTAAATTTTTCTAATCGATAAATTCGATTGTAAAATTTCAATATAAGAAATATTAATCGATGTTTCTGACTTTGATAATACTAATGGGGCGTTAAATGGTTTTATTAAATTTTTGATGTCATATTTTTGAAAAAAAATAAAAACCGGCAATTTTAATGAAAGAAAAATAAATTTTAAAAGGGTACTTAAATTCGAATAGGTCGATCGATTTTTGCAAAGAAAGATTTAACAGATTTTTTCTTAAATCTAATTAAATTTATACTTTCGAACGATATTTTAAATCATGTCAAAAATATCCTATGTTAAATCATTTAAATATAATAACATTACTACTTTTTTAATGAATAAATTAAGTATTCGGGTTCAAAATCCATTAAAAAAACATACATTAACAACTTAAAATAGCTTTTTTTCATGCTTTTCATTATTGTTCACGTGTCAGCCTATGTTTTTAATTTCTGAATACATTTTGCTTAAGAATTCTTATGAAAAAAGAAAAGAATATTTTCTTGAAAAACAACTACAGTTAAAGATGAAATACCAAATGTATCTTGGATGTTTTAGAAATAAAATTTCATCAAAAGATTTATATTATTTCATCGTTTATGCTATTTTATCTTATTATTATTTCATCAACACGCTTCAATAGTCTTGCAATTTTATCTTTATGCTTTACTTTTAAATATTGGTTTTCATTATTCAGTTTTAGTTTTCTGCAATATTTTATCATAAACATTAGATGTGAACGCTCGCAATTTTTTTAGTCATACTTTAAAAGAATGAATGCTGTTAGTTAGTTAGGAAATCTATTTTTTTCTCCAACTTCGCATACTTTTCCTCCTACTATTAATTTCTCATCCACTTAATAAATACTTAAATCAAATACCTATTATTATGTTTGGATGATTCCAAAAAAATCCTACACCACTTGAAATTTTGAAGAGTGTTGAACCTTACTATCGTTCAAAGTTGCAGAAACCCAAATATAGTTCTAAGTCTAACTTAGACTGGGAGAAAATGTATGGTCAAAACGTCCAGAATATAATAAAATTTACGGTCTTTCTGGCTCTATGGGAACACCAGAAATTTGGTAATTTTTACCGAAGCGCTTTGGTAATGATTTTTGAAAAATTACCAATAAACTATGGTTTTATGATGCGTGATAAAATTTGGTAATTCTTTCATAACTCGTAGCATAATAAAAAAAAAACATGTATTCTGATAAATTCACTTTTCAGTTTTGTATTTTTTACTAAATGTGTGGCAATAAGAACTATTATTTCGAAAACCAGAATTTCCGGTAAATCGTTGCCTTTAAAATTACCAAACGTGCGTTAAAATTAGCGAATGAATGGTTTAAATACGTACATCTTGTGTTTTTAACTAGAATTATGGCTTTTTTTTATCAGAAATATAATTTTCCTACAACACGATAATTTTGCCAGAATTTATTCAGCATCTATATATTGTACGTTTTAAACTTGATAACGCAATAATTTAATCTAACACCTTAGAAAACTTGCAGCAAATTGTCTCCATATTATAGTTCACGAGCCGAATCAATTTTTCTGACAATATTACCACATAATTAAGTTTGAAAAGATTCAGTTCTCTCGATAATATGGGGTTTAACTTAACTCCCTATTATTGGTCAATTTTGCCGCTTATAATGGTTTAAAATATCGATAATCACGTTGAACCGATGGTTAATCGTTGAAATATTTTTTAAATTACAGTTTCAGCATGTCCCCACGTAAAATACAAGCATGATATCAACATTTTCTCAAAACATCCGTTCTAAAAATGTGCAAGATATGTGCAAATCAAAAATAAAATTCTCACTTTTTTTTAAAGTAGGCATTGATTGTTTTTCAAAACTAATGAGACAATAAAAATAAGATAAATTTAAATGGATAGTAACAAATCCTAGCCTTGGCATGCTCTCACGCAACAAGTAATCATAAGATTCATATTTTTTCATGAGATTAAGAAATTGTTATGAAAAAGGATTCATAAGAATGGTATGACTAATCAATCATAAAAACCTCCAATTCATATTTTTTCAGAACTTTTCAAGAAACTAATACAAAAGGAAAAAACTATATTTTTAATCGTTAAATAGACCATGGTTAACTCATAAAATAAAGAAGACCGATTACAGATACTTCACTATAGACAATAAAAGTAAACCAATAAATCGTAATAGAGGGATGAAAATAAATTCATGTTTCAACAGGTCCCCACGTGAAAATGAAGCACAATATCAACATTTCCCCAAATTCATCATTCATCCAAAAGTGTGCAAGAAAGTAAAATATGTGCAAATAAAAAAAAATGCTTACTTTTAAACGTTAAATAGGCACCGGTTGATTCATAAAATCAAACGGAATGAATGACAATAAATCGCGATAGATAATAAAAAGCAACAGCAATTCCGGAATCACCTTTGATCAAAAATATGCAACACCTGCGCGCAAGGGTGATGCCATGCTGTCTGTGAACAATCGTATTCCCTCTCTTCGACTAAAATTCCATCCCCTATGACGTCATGTGACGTCATAATTTCTTCCACGGCCCAGTTCCTCTCCACGCATCTTTTCCCGTTTCCCAACTGCACAATCTGGAAAACATTTAAAAAGGAAACCATGCTCTTCAATGTGGAAAGAATAGAAACAAATTAGAAATGGCTCACAAAAGACAACCTAAGTACGAAAGTACGTTACTAAGGCGAAAGTATTTGAATTATTTATTTCGTTGAGGAAAGAAAAAAAACATTAATTTGAAGTGCCTTGCTTACTAACTAAAGTAGTAAAAAGAAAATCGTTACATGCTTTCTCTACTTAGCACTTCACTAATGAAATTAGAAGCGAGGCTATAAAAATAAATTAACAAAACTGCGAGTGTAATATTCATGCTAGTTAAAATTTACCTGTAACTAAGCCAAATAACACACTGTCTAATGTGTTTAGTGAAGAATAAAAAGAGTCGGGAAAACTGTATAGCGATAAATACACTGGACGTTTGTTTCGAGTCTTAAAATTGTTTTATCTAAACTGTTACAGTTTACGTAAATTACAACTGTATAAGCTTAAAAATACTCCAGAGAAAAGATTAAAATGAGTAAGGAAAACTACATGCCGATAAATAAACTGTAAATTTGTTTTGAGTTTTAGTATAGTTTTATCTTTAATCTTGTACTCGGCACTGTTAACATAAATTACAATTATGAAAATTTAAAAATATTCCGTAAAAGATGGCGTCTGCTAGCGGTGTGATAATAATTTAAAATGATTCATTATTGCAGAAACAATGAACTAAGCTTGTTTCAGTTAAGCATGCATGTTTTTCTATGTTATAATTTAAATTATGAACAAAGGACGAAATGAGTATATGGAAAGCGAAATAAATATCCATAATATAGTACAAGTACATAAAGGGAACATGTGTACTTTCATTTATTGGATAACTTCTGCCAACTTTCCAACTTTTCTGGTGAGTTTCTGGTTTTCTGGAAAATTATAGTAAAACTACCGTGAATGAGAATCTCATTTTTAGTAAAAATAATAATAATAATAATAATTCTGATAATAGAAACCTAAATATTCGGTATTTCAATCATTCTTTTGGTACTTTTTCCGTCCACATGGTATCGGTCAACCGGAAATTCTGGTTTTCAAAATTGGAGATATTATTACTCACATTAAGTAAAAAATACAAAACTGAAAAGTTAAATTCTCCGAATAAATGATTTCTATACCATGCTGTAAAGTACCGTGATAAAATTACCAAGTTTTACCATTTTTACCAAATTTTAACAGAAAGTATAAAACAATATTTTTCTGTTACTTTTCTAAAATCATTACAAGAGTGCTCCGGTAAAAATTACCGCGCTTTTGCTGTTTCCTTAGAGCGGGAAAACGGTAAATTTTACCATATTCTTATAGTTTTCACCATATTTTTTCTCAGTTTATAACTACAGTGAAGCACTCACAAATATCAGCTGCCTGAAAATGGAATCATAATTTTAATTTAAATTGTATAAGAGATGTTTTTTTAAATATTTAGTAAAAAATACGTTTAGTAAGTCACTTTTAGTAAAAAATACAAAACTTGAAAGTAAATTTCTCCTTATAAATGGTTTTTATATCATACTCTAAGGAATCATGGTAAAACTGCCAAATTTTACTGCTTTTACCATATTATAAATTCTCATTTGATAAAACTTAATTTTACCAAAATCATTAAAAAAGCGCTTTGATAAGAATTACCATGCAGTTTGGTGCTCCCATAGAGGGTAAATTTTACCATATTCTGATAGTTTTACCATGTTTTTACATGATAGTTTTTATCTGAAAGAATTACCATGCAGTTTGGTGCTCCCATAGAGTCAGATACAGGGTAAATTTTACCATATTCTGATAGTTTTGAATATTCTTTTCTTCTCAATGCACTTTTAGACAATCAGAAATATCTTACAAAGAATTAAATTCGGAAATATTAGTATAGATTTCTAAATTGCAATTACTTTGTTGTGAAAAGAATATTAATTTGCTTATTGCCGGAAAAGGAAATCGGTACGTTCTTTTATTACTTTAATATATGAATTTAATATATATACAAGGACATTTCACTAACGGAACTAGAAGCTAATTTGTAACGAATAAATTATTCAAAAATGTGGCTATTATTAATATTACTAGCCAAAATATTTCTGCGACTAAAGTTAAGCACATAGTACTGTGCTCAATAAAAATGAGTGTCGTAATAACTTTTGATTTAATAATCGGAGTGTTAGGAATGGGACTCAACTTCATCGTTCTAGGGATGGACTTTAAATTTGCTTATTAATTTCTGCGATATTTTAAGTTTCGGAATCAGATTCAAAAACGTCCTTTCTCTGAAAAAATATACAAATTTTTTGATAGATTCGAATTTTTTCACTTTAAAATACAGGAAGCAGCCGTAATCTGAAAAATATGCTTCCATTGCAAGCTTAAAAGCAAAACAGTCGTTAACTTGAACACCTTAATGCTAATTACACTTTTTGCATTTTTCATCAAATTTCTGTAACTAATGAAGTTAATCAGAAGACTTTTACGCACGTATATAAAATGTGCTTCTTTAATTATATCCAATATATTTTATCCAAATATAAATAATTCTATGGAGAAAAAAAATTTAAATACTTATTATTCTTTTATTCTCTAATTTAACAACGAGCTAAAAATTTTTGGGCACACAAATTTTAACACTATTTTAAAAAATTTGAAGGGAATCGGTCAAATAGTTCGTGAGAAATAAAAATTTTAAATTGCGACTTCTGAGTTAGGGAAGTAAACAAATAGTGAAATTAGCATTAAGGAGTCCAAACTTCCGACTGCTAAACTATTCGGGCCATATTTTTTATATTGCGGTTAAGTCCCTATTTTGATGGTCAGTATTCCGAATCCAACCAAAATATTTATGTTTACTCAGAAGTGCGTTTTTGTGTCTGATTTTTTAATTCAAAATATAGTCAACTCAAATTAGCCTATTTGAAGCATTAAGCTCTTGAAACATTAAGATTGAGTTATTGAGTTCTAGTATGTGAAAATCTTACACAGTGAAATAAATTCTGGTAAAATTCCCGTGCTGCATAATAACGTCATTTCTGGGTTTAAAAAAAATAATTTAAAAAAACTGAAATTTTGGTTAATAAAACTAACTTTTCACTGTGTAGCATTAGATCACAAGTTACTCGTGGTCGCTTTCTTTGTACACTGTACAACGTAATGTCTTCATTAAAAGATAAAATAAGTCGCTGAAATATTCAAGTGTGAAAATATTCTCATCATTAATTTTACCTTTACTCATTAGTTAAGTTCATACTAAGCACATAACTTATCAGCTCTATGGAGCACTAAAATTTTTAGTTATGATTGCTCGGAAATGTGTATTTTCTTAATACTGATTACTTTGAAATATATAATTTCTTTTGCTCACAATTAATATAAATTCACTTACATTTACTCCAGTTTTCAAAAACGAATGGTAGAATTCATAAAACATTAAAAAACATTAAGGCAAAACAAATCATAAATAAAAATTTACAATTTAAAATTAAAACAAGCCAAGAATTTTCGAGAGTTTTTTTCAAGTTTTATTGCTTAAGCCTATTTTAATATAATGTTGTCTTTCAAAATAATTGCAGTTTTCTAATGCGCTTCGAAAATTCTTTCGAAAAAATAAGATTGACTTTTAAAACATATGAATTTGGAAATATTATATGGTTCACAGTTCTCAAAATGTTTGCAATAACAGATAAGTCGGCAAGAAGAAAATAGTAATTAAGAATATTTTTTTAAACAATGCAAAAATAATTTTTTAGTCGTAAAAAGGTTGAGTTTTTCCATAGTTACGTATTTACTCATTTCAAAATCTGAATAATTTAAATTAGTAAATTTCAAAAGAGGGGGAGGCAGACACTTCTAACATCACATAGCTACGCCCTTCTTAGCTTCATAAATATGTCATCAGACGCAGTTTTGTACTTTTTCCTTTAAATAATTCAGTTGTTTTTATTCACATAACGTGAACAAAACATAAACATGGATACAAAACATAAACACGATAACTTTTAATTCCGCCCTGATTAAACACACCAAACATAAATATTAAGTATTTTAAGAAAAAGCAATAACAATGCTCGATTAACACTATTTTATTAAGAGGACTTATAATGTCAACGGGAAAAAAAATATACAATAACGGTTTTGTTATTGTATATTTTTGTACTTTGATAAATGTAATGCTAATTGACTTAACAAATATAGTATTTAAAATAATTAGAAAAATGTTTTAAATGAGTGATATAATCATAAATGATATAGAAAACTTTCATATACATTTTTTAAACATCTTTATCTTCCAAAAATGAAAAAAAAACACTGCTACTCTGACTTGCATAAATACATCCCTTAGTGATATTACCTTATTTTTTAGGTAAATGAAGGTCCCACGACCCTGAGGTACTCTAGATATCTTTCATCTTTTTCTTTTTCATCTACATTAAGGTAATTACCTTCAGTACCTATTATCGTTTAAGCTGGGAGCATTTAAAGCCACTTTGGTTCTAGGACCCAAAAACTCTGCATTCTACCTGTTTGTCTACATATAAATAACAGATATGATTGGAATAAGATTTTCTTAAAGGAAAAATTAGAAGCAAACTAGAAACGAACTTAAAATCACCATAAGCCGTAATCATTTACAGTTGATTTCCTAACTGACTGAAGACTTACTGGCTGTAAATCAATTTTGCGTCCTTAATTCTGTTTTGCATTTGAAAAAAAAAACGTGTTTTACGATAGTGAGACACATACGTACTTCTTTACAATTTCGCGTCAAATTTATCCGAAAATATATCTTCATAACATTTTTGTTTTTTGCTTTTTCCTACTTTAATTTGAAATCCCTTCATGTCATTTTACATCATTTTTAACAAAGATTTAAAAAATGCATATTAAGGGTAGTTATTTCAAAACACCCAATATGCTAGTTGAAAAATATCTTAATAACACAATGATTACATTAAAAGGATTTGTTAATTTATTTAGATCCACTCAAGACTCACGGCCCTAATAATCTTTTTTCGTGACAGATTTAAGATATAGCACAGTTTGAACAGTTAACAAAGATTAAATTTCGTTTAAGTTTGGCATAGAATTATGTTTACATTTTAGAATAGATTGTGCTTATATTTGGCGCAGTATATCCCAATCCGGCTTTAGGACATTAAACTTTGTAATCACCACAAGTGTAGGTGCTATTAAATGTATATAAAATAAAGAACTATTTTTAAAGTATTGTAAATTGTTACTAATACTTAAGATTTATTATAATATTTTGCTGTTTCAGATGGCTTTACATTATTAGATTAAACAAAACACGCTATTAGTGGCTCATCCCGTCAAAATAAAGATTAACTGCATTCAGTATCATTTGATATGATGCTGTTACAAGAACTCAACTCATGAAAGTCAAAATTTACCACAATCAAGCAATTTTCTCAGGTATTTATTTCTTTTTGGGGGGCGTAAAAACTCTTTCCACGGTATCTATATTAAAAATGTCCTGTATTGATGTAGATTTAACAGGTAACAAATGTATTAACATAATACATTGTATCTATATTAGTATCTTTGGTACTTATTGAAACTGCACCCAGGACCGCAACAGTAGTAGTGCCTAGTAACAAAATTAATTAAGCATCATTAGCGTCAATGATAGCATGACGATTTTTTATGTTTCTCTAAAAGGAATTACAATCATTTTTTCATTAATTTTTGCTTGCAGAGTACATAGTTGATTTTTTTTTATTTCAATTAGTAACTATTACCAAACTTAACTCATTAGAGGAAAAAATTGCATTACGATTTTTTATTTTTCTCCCTTTCGAATTCGTAACATTAATCCCTTAATTTTGCTTTTTAAAGTACATAAATTGTTTTAGTTTTTGAGATTTTTTAGTTTGCCGGACTCAAGTAAATTCAATTCTTTTTTTTCTCCTTTTTTTTTTTTCATATTCAATTTTTGCATTCATTTTGTTACGTGTTTAAAAAGCTTAATAAAATATATAGATAGTTTTTTACTATTTTTGTTTCAATTAGTACCGATTGCCAAAATAAATTGAACATCATTGGTGTCAATATTAATTTTTTACGCTTCTCGTAACCGAATGAGTGCAATTTCTCCATCAACTTTGATTTTTATCACATAGCTTCCTTTTTACTACAATTAGTAACTATTACAAAAATTAAATAATCATTGGCGTCAATAATTGTATGGGATTTTTTTTTACATTTCTGCTAAACGACTTAGTACGATTTCCTCATTAATTTTGATTGTCAATACGCAACTTATTTCCTTTATTTCAAAAGCCGCACCTTTATTTAATATCACCTTTATTTTTTTATTTAATTACCTTTTTAATCATAACTATACACAAAATAAAACACGTCGTTTAGATAACTTTAAAAATACTAAATTTTTAATGTAGTCCGCCTATGCCACCTATGTTATGTTGAGTTTATCTGACTGGAGGAATAAAAATTAACTAAATATTAAAGGACGTGTTATAACTTCTTTTTTTAATGAGGGCTATAAGCTAGAAAACATAACTGATGTTATCTTTAAATATAAACAGAATCGGTGTGGGTTATTTTTTTTAGAAATGGCTAATTGACATGGAAATAATGGCAACCAACGATAGAATTCTATTTTTCAAATGTCTCCCTTGAACAATCTAATTGGAATTTTTAAACGGATTTTTAGATCAGGGACTTAAATTATCCAGCTGTCCAAATTCCAAGACCCTAGAATAAACGGTTCAAACACACACACACTCACAGGCACATAAACTATTAATTTCATTGTGATAGATTACATGGAGATGAAAAAAATTCTGGTCAAATTGCGGTATAATATGGTATTAATATTTCTGCTGAAAAAATGTCATTCTGATTATTAATATTGAAATGTACAGTATTTAAACCATTGATAGTACTATTAACTATCTAAACTCCTTATATGGTAACTTTTCGTTTATATAGTAACCGGTTTACCGGCTATTCTGGTTTTTAAAATTTTAGCTCTTATTACCAGTAAAAAATACAAAACTGAAAAATAAATTTAACCGAATAAATAGGGGTTTTTGCAATAAGATATCATAATAAAATTACCAAATTTTACCACATTTAATCTCATGATATAAAACCATATTTTATTATTAATTTTACCAAAATCATTACCAAAGCCGAATGTTTACCGAATGTTTTGGTGTTCCCGTAGAGCCTGAAATACTCAAAATTTTACCATATTCTGGGAGTTTTAATAAAACTTTTTTGCTCAGCACTACAAATCATTAAACTACAAATCATTAACTACAAATCAGTTCACTGACAATTATTCTCCAATCACATGATTTAATAGTTAACTTTATCCTAAACATGCAAATTAGTACTATTAACTATTCGTCTTAAATTAAATAACTCATTTAACCCCATAATTAAAAATAAATGTAAATTAATAATTCTGCTACATTTTTTTAACCCTCTTCTAGTTGTTATTTCAACAAATTTTAGAACTACATACTAAAAATATTGCTGATATAGTGTGTTAAAATTGAATGAAATAACAATAGAAACTTAATAAATTTATGTACAAATTTAAATTATCAAAACTACCTTTCTAAACTAAATAATTGTATTAAAACTATTCATAATATTTCAAAACTATTGTTTTAATTCATTTAAAACACAACATATAACTAATGTAAATATTAAATATCTGCTCTTTTAAATCCTTATACTATAATTAATATTTGAATTTTTTTTTAATCTTCTTCAGTCTATTCTTATCGCCTCTGAGATAAATTCAATACCTCAGCTTAGACTTTAGCGAATTGTAAATACAAATCCTTAAAACTGAATAATGAATATTTGATTACGACACCAGTCTGATTGCAATGCAATTACATTATATGAAATCACAGTTGGAATTCTCAATTCAATGAACATATCATGAATATTTTATGTACTTTTGAATAGAGTTTATTTCATCTAAGCTTAAAAACTCATATTGTAACTAGATATTTTAAATCTCTGGCCAAACTTCATTTCCATGGCTAAGTTTTAAAATCACTTTATCTAAATTTTAATAATGAATTTCTTACGAAAAAGAACGTAATTTTTTTGTATTAAAATATTTATATTAATAAATTCTTACTTTCAGCTACATTTAAATGGGTACTTCATTTAAAAGCTTAATTGAATCTCATCGAATGAAAAATGCAAATGAATGTTTTGCAGAGTTAAATGAAAACTTTAAATTTTCATTTATGCTTAACGCATTAATATGGAATAAATAATTTTCTTACATCTTTCCGCTACTAGGAGCAATTAATGATAAAAATATGGATTTTCAAAATTAAAATGTGAGTTTAGATAACACATTTCACATCATTATAGCCTGGTTGGAAAGTCGTAGGGCTCGTGTTCATGTCAGCGTGAGTTCGAGTCTCACCGGCCAAAGAATCCCCTTGTAGTAAATGGTGATTGGTGCGAGTTAAATCTGTCTGCGTCACAAAGTCCTCCAAGTTCCCATAAAAATTCAATATCTCTAGAGCTACAGAATAGGAGATTCTCTGGTTCAAGCTAAAATTACCATCTGTGTAGGAATTAATGGAGTATTGATTGGTCCTCCTTGTAAAACGGGCTGTGTTGTGTGTGGTGTAAATCATATCCTTGACCTTAGATGGCGCCACCTTACAATTTCGCTTCCATTCCCATAACAGGCTTGTTGATAATGGCAAATGGCATTAGTAACAACAACAACATCTTTAATAGAAATAATTTCGCTCGCAAATTTTCATCTGTTTTCACAGACTGAAATAAATAAGTTCTGTGAAATATTTTAAACTATGGAATATCATTTTCTAGAAATTATTATACCTGGTTCTTGCACACCTACTTAATGGTTCATAAACTGCATAACATTCAAGTAAACGATTCAACCTCAAAGTTCTTGTTAGTTTTATTCGGTTCTATTGCTTATTAGCAGATTTGCTCGAACAATGCAAAATAAATATTTTAAAAAATCATTTTAATTCAAAATATTAACTAGTTTAAATGTTATTCGATTTTCTAAACACCATTTTTGAGGATATTTACAAAAGACGATTTAGTTATTTTCTGCAATTAGTTTTTACTGTGAACTATTATCTTCATAGACGTTGTTAAAATGTACTTTGTATACTATCATTGTTAGAAATTTTTGGAATGTCTCTTGCTGCAACCTTATCGCATCCAAATTTGAGCGATCTAAATAATGTATTAAAATTTGCTGCAGCATTAATATGATGCTTTGTGGAACCACACTGATAGAAATTTTTCTGAAAAAATGGTTAAATAACAATTTATTCAATTATTATTTTGTCACATTCAAGCAAAAACAGTCAAATTACCACAAATAAGATGGTGTTCAAACTATTAATTTTACTTTTGCTTAATACGGTTAAACAACCAGAATCTTATCTCTCCAATTAGGCCTAATGAAACTTCTTAGTTCCTTTCAACTGAGTATACATTATAAGTGAGAGGGATACTCTGTCAATTTTATGACCGACGGAATCGGGTTTCCAGTTCCAGCAATGACATCACAATATTTCCTCCGTTCCATTCAGCGCATGAAGATTTTCCAGTGTCCTGTACTCCCTAGTCTCTGGCCCAGGATTATTAGGTACGATACTTATCGCATATATGGCAACAACATAAAGTTGTTTAACACACAAAAAATTTAGTATTTCCCATCTCTTACGACAGGTGAAACAGCAGGATAAACTGATTAAACGACATTCCACGATTCCTTTCATAAAACACAACTCAACCACAATATAGCTCCAATGCCCATTACCTATCAAAAAGCCTATCTGTAATGTTCAATTAAATATCTTTTTCATGGTTTTGAAATCATGTTAGCTTAATTGGTCAAAAAAACAGTAGAGTTTTGTATTCATGGTTTTTTGACCGTACTAGTTGTAAACGATATCAAAACTCTAAAGGTAAAAATTGTTCTTTACTGTAAACTTTACGGTTAACAAGATGGACAGATTGCTATCGCTTATTTCACCGTAATTTTAGAATGAAAATTCTAACAGTACATATTATTGTACATCTTGACCTTGTACACTATATGGTTTAACTTGAACTAAAACATGGTTTAGCTTCAAACCGTATTAAGGTCGCAGAATACACACCGTATTAAGATCACAGCATACGCAAAATATTATAGCTTAATTATATTAAAGTGAAACAGAAAAATAGAATATAAAAAGGTTCAAAAAGTTGACCTTTCATAAAATCTTACCAAACTAAAAAAGTTGACATATGTATTTATAGAACTCGAAGTTTTTATATCAAACAAACTTTTTTTATCTGAATGGTATAAAATTCTGCTGTTCTCAGCTGAAATTTTATGAAAATTCTTGAACCGAGTGGAATGCAGAAATGTTTAATATGAAAACTTTTATTTTGTTTGAAGAAAAAAAAAATTTTTCCTTTGACCAATGTTTAAAATAATTCCTTTATTTCTATTCACATGCAGTATTTTATATACTAAACATAAATAGTTACGCTGTCTTTACAATTTAAAATAATTATCTTCTTGTCTCAAAAATGCTTATTGAAATGTTTTGTATAAGTATTCGACATAAGTAATTTAAAATATGAATCGAATTAATTTTATTAAAAAGAATTTCAAAGCATTTTAAAACGGGAAGTTTTAAGTTTGATTTTTTTGTTTTGTCTGTTAGTGTTGATTGTTAATATTTGTTTGTTTCCTTTATTTCCTTCATACATTTTTTTGATTGTTTGTTTGTTTGTCTGTTTGTTTCTTTGCTTGCTTGCTTGCTTCCTTGCTTATTCCTTGCTTATCTGCCTGCTTGTTTGTTTATTTGTTTGTCTGTTTTTTTGTTTTGTTTTTTGTTTTGCTTTTTGTGTTGTTTTTTGTTTGTTTATTTGTTTGTCTGTCTATCTGTCTGTTTGTTTGTTTGTTTGTTTGTCTGTTTTTTNGTTCCTTTCTTTCTTTCTTTCTTTCTTTCTTTCTTTCCTTCTTTCTTTCTTTCTTTCATTCTTTGTTTTTTGTTCGCTTGTTTGTTTGTTTATTAGTTTGCTTGTTTTCCTCTATTTGTTTGAAAATTCTTGTTATTGACTGAACTAAAAATTATTAAAATGAAGATCGCGTTGATTTTTTGCTCTCATTTCAATTAAAAACTCTTTTTCTACTAAAAATAACCTTAGTCAGTAATAAAATTAAATTGATAATGACTTTAAATTGCTCATTGTTTAAAAGTTGTGTTTTTAAAAAGTATTAGAAAAGCATTAAAAACCTTTTTTGGTTTTTTCATTTAAAAGATAACGAAATTCGCCTGAAATTTTAGCTTCGAGCAATTAGTGTGAATCAGCTTGAAAATAATTCTTACTTAACGAAGCAAATAAAGTAGTTTTTATAACATATTTTATGTTACCATTTACCGGGTTACTCATATGTAAAGATCGCATAGAAAATTATCTAACGAGGCATGTTTTAATGGAATTCACGAAAAAAATACATCCATAATACGTGTTTTTACATATAACACTTTACTTGCAAAGGAAAAACTCACTAATTTTTTTGTCATTGACAGCTGAAAGTAGTTAATATTTTTAAGAGTCAGCAATATTTTTTTTACTTCTTAACAATAATGAAGGGACTCTCCATGATGGATGTGTTTTGTAACAAATTAATGAACATTAGCAGATTAATTACATCGTTGTTTTGCCACTTACTTATCTACATTAATTAATGAATTTTGAAAAATAAAAGGTCAATCAATCAAACGATCAATTTTGGTTCTACAATAAAATACTTAAGAAATGCTTAAACTAAAATTTTCATATTTTATTTTAACGGCTCTCCACTCTTAGAAGAAATTCTTAGAAATACGCTTATCGGTGTGACAATTGCCCATTATTATAAAATGTTAATTAAGAAAATGTATCCGTGAGTGATTTTTCTACATACGATTGTTTCGGTACTATAAATGAGTAGCGTAGTCTATGTAGTCTCGTAATGTAAATTTTTTAAAAAAAATTGAAAAATCAGGAGTGTTTCATGTTTTAGGAATATTTTCAATAGCATTTATGGCGAAAAGCACAAAACTTTTTTAAGAATTTAGAAGCCTTCTCACTAAAAGTCAGTTACCTTCCTAGAAACTTTCTGATGAATTCATAACCTTTCTTGCTTAAAATTCCTGGAATTAACCTGATGAATTCAAAATTCTCATCAAAGCCATCTTGAAGCAAATACCAGCACTTTAGAGTTTTGGCTGAGTTGTATCCCTTCAAATCACACCTAAACATGGAATGTGAATTCATTAGTTGAGTTAGTGGTGACACATAGCGTAAGAGATGGAGAGCACTAGATGTGTAATCTATTGAGTCTGATGGTATAAGCAAAACTGTGATGCTCCATCTATTTCTTCTTGGGAAAGTTGCTTGTTTCTGCAGTCCATTTTCAACATTTGAGGAGTGTATGAAATAGAAACTCCTCATGTACATATGGAATGGAGGAAATTAAATATTTCCACGTTGGAATCCCTCATCACCCGGTCAGGAAAATGACTGCTAGCTCCGGTAACGCAGACTGTTTTGGCATCGTTAACACCTGCTAGAGGGGATCAGAAGGTCATGAATTCGATTCTAGCAACCGAATTAACAACCGTCGTATATACTCAGCAAAGTGCTCGTTAAATCTGTCGTGGTTGGAAATCCTCTAATTAGATGTGGTGTGGAAATTTGGAGAGAGATGTAGCTCAGGCGTTATCCACGTCGCCTGACAAGGATCAAAGTTATACGTTTCTTTCCTAGCATGGCAATTTAAAGATAGAGTCCTGATGATTCGTTGGATGAAGTGAGAATGACTGGTTAGACTTCATAGGTTGTGCATTTACCTAACTTCAAGGAACTAAGTGGATTCATTAGCTTCACTATAGGATTTAGGAAAATAATTAACAAACCGCATTATCTTGATTTCACGGTAAAATCAACAGCGTATGAAAGTGTAACATAAAATGTAATCAATTAGTATGTATCATAAATATATAGACGCATTACCAAGCAAAAAAATACTTTATCACTAAATTCGAGAAACTTTCTAACAAATAAACTTGTTTTTCAAAGTATTCTAATACAAACTCGTGAAAACCCTGATAGTTGCTGTAAATAATGCGGGACGTTAAAGAATTTTTGTTTGGGATAAGACCAAAGCTATTGTGTGTTTTGACGTTACTTAAATATTATAACACAGATATATTTAAAAAAATCTTCAAACAAATAATCCGATACTTTTTCAATTTGACGTTTGTGTTACCACAATGCTTAGATGTTAGTTATCGAAAATTGGTTTAAAGGCTCAAATCACTAGCTTATAGGCTAATTTATGGTTGTATTCATTTTCTTGCACTTTAAATTAAACAAATATAAATAATTTAAAAACTGAGTTAAATTACCCTTGGCATTCTTTCTTTTTGAAAAATAAGTTAATTTTAATTTGCTACCTTTTTCAGCAGCAGAAGCAGAGCTAGCAATAAAAACATTATTTTCAGGACGATTTTCAATGCATTTAATAACCGTATTTGCGCCTTTATGACTCATTGGTTATAGCATTAAATTATCGTTGTGATGTACCGGGACCAAATTTCCATCACCACTGGCGGCTTAAGTCCTAAATAAATCCATGACCCATGATTAGAAGTTTCTCTACACTGAGAAAATAAGTGAGGTAAAAACTACCTAAATGTGTAAAAAAGATGACTAAATTACCAAACTATCGTAAAAACTATGACTAAACTACTTAACTATAGTCAAAAAATTTCTATGTTGCTGACTCTATGGGAACACCAAAAAGCTTGATTATTTTTACTGAAGAGCTTTGGTAAAACTGACAATAAAATAAAGTTTTGTAATAAGTGAAAAAATATGATAAATGTTAAAAAAAAATTGATAATTTTATCATGAAACCTTAGAGCACGGCATAAAAACCCTTTATTCTTAATAAAATCTTGAATATACTTTTCAAGTTTGTATTTTGTACTAATTGTACTATGTACGGTAATAAGAACTATAATTCTGAAAACCTGATTTTCCGGTAAATCATTACCGTATGAATGGAAAAATTACCAAATGAATGGTTTAAATACCCTATATTTTGGTTTTATTAACCAGAATTATGGATCTATTTTTACCAGAAATGTTAATACCATGCATACTTTTACGATAATTTTTTTTCTTCATCCGGGAGGTAAAGGCATTTAAAGTGAAAGGTTGACTTCATTTCCACAAACTTGTCGTGTGAAGCGAAATTGTGGAGTCTTAACCTCTATGTCAACCCCCCTGAGCAATTCTAGAAGCTCTTTTCATTTTTTACTCTTCTTAATTGATTTATATAAAAATTATTTTGCACATTAAATTTTAAACTCAAAGAAATTCATAACTTAATTTCTAACATATTTTAAACAGAAAATATGAAAATAAAACTACCCCAACGTGAAACTATAGAAAACAGTTTCTTTTAAAAATGGAAGTTGGAACACTTAAATAATTTTAAAACACTAATTGTTCCAACTGAATGGATTTTTAAAAGAAAAATATCGGTTTGAGAAAGATTTTACTCTAAACTTAAAAAATCGAATAAATTCTATTAAATAACTTAGAATCCGTAGTTTTGAAATTCCTTAAAGATAAGAATAGTGAACTGGAGTTATCGATTTCATTGGCCATGTTCTGGGGAAATCTGTAACACGAACCGATGATAAGTCGATAGAGTTGAGTAACATGTAACAAAAGGTGGCAGAAAAAAGAGAGAAAAAATTCTAAAAAAGAAAAAAAAAATCCGATATAAAATATGAAATGTGTTCTGTAATGCTAGGAATGTGGGGAAACTGTCTTTGAATATAAAATAAAATATAAGTTTGTTGAAAACTGAATTGTAAACTGTAAAGATAGTAGATTTTTAATCAAAATCCAATATATTTCTTTTTAATTTCCTTCCAATTTAAGATATATTTTTATAATAGAGTAATTGACATTTGCTTTTATTTATGCAAACAACATCTGTAATTTAATGGCAAGTAATTTTGAATTAATATATTTGAAGAAAAAAAAGTTTCTGCACAAACATATAAATAAAAACATTTTTTCATTGAGCAAAACTTTTCAGTTTTTTTTTCAGTATTTACTCATTGTATATAATATGTTTCTCTTTTTTAATTATTTAATGCTATTTATGCCCATAAATGAGACTTCAGTGCCCAAATTAATTAACATTAAGAATAGAAATGTTTTTTTTAATTTACTTTTTTGAGGAAAGAAAAAATTTAACAAATATTGAATATGTTACAAATAAAAAATAAAATAATGTATTGTATATTGTTGCAAATTAAATTGTGTCATTTATTAAGATATGGTGAAATAATTGATTGATAATGTTTTCGGAATAATACAATAGATGAAATATATAGAAATCCGGAAATTAAGTACAATAATAAAATACATATACTTTGTATAAAATACTTGGTATGAAAATTTAGTTATATTTATCAGAAGTGTTAAAAAATTCAATGTACTCTGTAAAAATCCAGTATCAAATTACGGTATAAATTATCTGCACTTTGGAGGCATCATCCATAAAATTGATTTTGCTGTAAAATCGATTTTTACCGCAAGATATTATACAGTACTAATTATTTAATTAGAATAATTCAGTGATTTAACTGTAATTATCACTCTAAAAATTAGGGTATATCAGATTTTTTGTTCTGTAACATGTTTCAGTAAAAAAATGATTTTACAGTAAAAAGTACTGGAACCCTGAATGCCGGTAATTTTTACCGCAATGAGATCCGGAATTTTTAACAGTGTATGACGAAAGTGAGAAAGAACTATATTAAACAAAAAAGATTATTTCCTCCATTTCAAGATTGTTCAAATTCCGATTATTAGAAAACAAGAATAAAAGAAAATTCCAATTTTGTTCTATACAGTTCCAGAGGGAATTACTTTCAATCATTTTTCCAGAACTTAAAAATTGTAGAACACCACCACCTGTTTTTTTAGATTCAAACTACAAATGCAGACTCAAGAACTGGAAAAGCAATTTAAAAAGTTCTGACTTCTTTTAATAAACGAAACTTTATAAGAAAGTTTATATTACTTTCCGAACCTAGAACGAACGAATGTGGAATCAAAAGCGAATGCAGTTAAAGGAAAAGTTCGGTACATCAATCACTCAAAAAACTAGTGATCTCTCTAATCATTTTTTATCAGCAAACTCAATTGAATACAATAACAAAGTCGTGTTACTTCTATGTGTTATGAAATGAAATACAAATAAAAGAATATACTTTTTCTTAAAAAGAAATAAGACGGAAATTCAATCACACAAATGAAAAATATCATACAAAATATTTGAATTCGCAAACTTCTTTGGTTATGTGATAGCAAAAAAAAAGCGTTTTCGATTTGAAACTTATTGGAATACAATACATTTTCTTCGACGAAAAAAAATATTTATTCATCAATTATGTATTTTCCATAAGTTTTGTAACTGTTTCTGAGTGTTTTGTTCATTTTTTTATTTCTTTTTTGTAAAGAAAGGTCATGGTTCTTCTTACAATGAGAACGATTTAACGGTTACGGAACGGTGATGTCATGAAAGTGGTTTATATTTCTTCCACAAAATGGTCTATTTTCTAACTTGGCCACTGAAATTATTTTCCAGAGAGCTGTGAAAAATTTCAGATCAAATAACGCTAGAAGTTACTAACACTCAGGGTGCTGGTACTTTTTGCCGTAAACTTTTTACCGGAACAGATTTTAGAGCAAAAATCTGATATACTGTAATTTTTACAGTAATCATTATCGTATAATCACTGATTCACTCTAATTAAATAAATATTGCTGCCAAAATTACGGTATAATATTTTAATGATAAAAATAGATTTTACGATAAAATGGATTTCAAAGATGATGCACCTTAGTGGTACTTTATACCAAATGTCGTACTTTATACCATAATTTGTTCCGGAAGTTTTTACAGTGTATGAAAATCTGAAATGACAAGCTTGTGAGAAAAGGGATGGTGTTAAGAAGAGCATATCTGATTGCCTTCTGAAAGTTATACATAAATACTTTTTTGATAAAATAAAAAGCACTAAATAATATCCACATCACAAAAATTACAAAACATTTGCTGTCTTTCTTCATGCTGTTCTGAACATAGCATGCTTTGGAATAAAGAATTTTTCCTTTCAAATTTTCAATAAACATGCCTCAACATATGTATGTATTTTGAAGCAAATTGACTCTCAATTTTTAATATGAAAAAGTTCCAAACGAATTCCACATTGCAAAACATAATTTTAAAAAATTTCGCAAATGTCCTCCCTTGTGCAAACGATATGCATGCTCTGAATTAGCGATAGCACTGAGCTTAGTATCTTTTTGAGTAACAGTCCTTTTTGTAAAAATTTCTGTAAATATTATCTTGTCATATAAGATATTTTCTAACTAATTGTCTCTCACTTTTTAATATGAAGCAACTTATAAATATTTTATTTTTATTAAATTTGACGAATGTAATTTATGCTTTTCGGAACCCACAGAACAATACTGCCAGAGCCATTAAATATATTTTAAATGCAAACTATCTAGACGAAAATGGCTATTGTTTAACATGTCTCGAATTCATTACATATGAAAAGTTTGTTTAGTAGTGTTTGATATGCATCGAATATTGTTTAATGTGCGACGAACATTGTTAATGTATATGAATTGTTTACAAAACAACTGAATAATCTCTAGTTTGAAAAACATGCAGATGATTTTATGATTTGAAATATTTGTTGACAATTAGACCCATTGAGGAAAATAAACAGCATTTCATCAAAAAAATTCCTTCGACCAATTAAGTAATATTTTATGAAAAAAGGGAGATTTATGAGCGATTGATGGCTGAAATCAATAACGACAATTTAGGGGTTGATGAACTTTAAGCTGATAGCATAACTGTGTTGATAAATGACGTGAGTAAGTAGGTGATAAAATGTTATTTGAATCTATTGAGCAAAAAAGAAATGAACCGAAATATAAAAACACATTTTCTCCATAAAGAGAAAATGTATGTAACGTTTTTTTATCAAATTCTTTTTTAATGAAAATCGCTTCTATACTCAACTAAATTACTTCTTATCTGACTGATTCACGTGGAGAATTATTTGTGAAAACTTAATTAATGATAAATATATTTAATTTGAGAAATTAATTGTTTTAAATTACATTTCTATATTTCTTCATTATTAAAATTTAAAAAATAAAATGAATTACTGAAAAATAAATAACTGAAGGAATGTATGAATTGTGTAAAATAATTTCGGCATTCTTATATTATCTTCAACTTTTTAAGAGTAAGTAACTGAGTTTTAAGAACAAGTAACCTAAAGTAATTTATATTACGCAATGAACAACAATTGATAGTGTCCGAATGATGTAAAGAAAAATCTCAGAAAATTGGTTCAAGATTAAGCTATACACTCTACAAACTGTGGTGTAATACCTATCCGAATTCGGTGTTGAAAAACTCAAAGAATTGGGTGAATGATTATTTCATTTTAATTTATTACCAAATCGAGCGTTCTTACACACTTCAAAGGATGGAGTTAAATCTTAACACCAATAATTGATAAACTTACAGCAATCTGCAGGTCATAGAGGAAGAAGGTGATGTTTTTCAGAGCTCCGTAAATGTTGTGAATAATTAGTGTATATTTAAACTATTCAACTAAATTGAGTGAAATGATGAAATTGAATGTTAAAAACATTTAGCAAATGCTGTAGGATAAGAAATTAAAAGCGAATAATTGTGCAATTTCAAGATAATATCAAGATGGCGGTTTGTTTACATGAAGTGTATTGGTTAAATATGAGTGGTTTTTGCTGGATTTAGTTGACAAACTGGCTATAGCCATGTAAATATCAATCCTCTTTAATGATTGATAAAAAATATTGATTGTGGTCGATTATTTTCCAAGTAGTTTCAGTATTTTTATCCGGTTGATTTAACAAACGACTCCTATAAAATATATATAATGTATTACGTCGTAAAATCCATTTATGTTTTAGTGGTGTAAAGATATTTATGTGTTTCATAAGATTTACATAAATCTGTCAATTGTATAAAATGATTTTATAATATTTAACCTCTGTTCACTTCGCTTTTGTCCAAATTCATATTAATATCCTGTCTTATGCTGTGTGTATGTTCGATAAACAAATTAAATTTGTTTTAAGAAATATTGTATATATGCACCCTAAATTTATGATTTTTGATTTAAATTGCATCGTAAAAATTAACTTAACTAGTTCATATGTATCATATTTTACTGCAATTTTAATTCTTTGTGTGACTGAAAAACTGACATGGCGGCTGCTACTTTACATCAAGTAGTGTAAAAGAACATTCTAAGTGTTTCACTAGACCAAGGAACTATCCTTGGTTTTCGAATAGTGCAACACTTAGTGAATCACCACGTGGCTTTTAAGTAATAGCCCCTATTTTTGGAGTTTAGATACACGGAAATTTTTTACAGTGGAGTATCGTTACTTCAAACTATGAAAATTTGTACTTTTAAATAAGGTACTAAATAGAGTCTGTAAANGTAAATAAAGAGTTTTGAGTTGATAGTATTTAATATTATTATTTTCCTAATAATCAAAATTATTTGACGGCACGTCTGTGATTTCATTAAACAATATTTTAGAAAAAATGGCACGTTGGTGTATAAAGGTTCGCCACCCCTGCACTAGACCAAGGAACTATCCTTGGTTTTGGAATAGTGGAACACTTAGTGAATCACCACGTGGCTGTTAAGTAATTGCCCCTATTTTCAGAGTTCAGATACACGGAAATTTTTTACAGTGGAGTATCGTTACTTCAAACTATGAAAATTTGTACTTTTAAATAAGGTACTAAATAGAGTCTGTAAAGAAATCTGTCAGCATTCTATAATTTTATTCATCGTGCAGGTTAATAGGATTCAGCTCCCACATTACAATTTTTAAATGATACAAATTAACCATGATTACGATATGAAAGTTAAAATATGGTACTTGTGGAAATTCCATCTATCAGTTACTCTTTCTAAATATCATACGGTGTTAATTCCAAATGAACCTAACAACTTTTCCCTTTAAGGAAAGTGAACATACGTATAAAACAAATTAAACATCCCCCAGAGAATTCTCGACTGTTAATGCTATTAGGTCAATGTACACGGAATGTCGGTGACTCTTTGTACGTCTCTTGAGAATTTGCAAAGAATTATTTACGCCTTGCGTGGGCTTACTGCCAGCTTATGGGAAACATGAAACAAGAATAACAATACATTTAATAAGTTTGAAGAAAAATATTTTAAAAAATGTTATTTATGTTCCTATATCAAAAAAATAATATTTATGCTTTATTTACAGTACCGTATATTTTTAACGTGTTTTTTGTGTTTTCTGATTTATAATATTTATTATACTG
Organism: Parasteatoda tepidariorum; assembly: GCF_043381705.1. NCBI lineage: Eukaryota > Metazoa > Arthropoda > Arachnida > Araneae > Theridiidae > Parasteatoda > Parasteatoda tepidariorum. The sequence goes on along the minus strand of NC_092206.1, from coordinate 59,894,733 downwards.
TAAAAAAATAACTGTAAATTCTACAGAAAAAGAAACATCTTTTTTTCGAAGATATAAACTGTTCAAAATAAATATAGATTTTTTTTCAGTTTTTAAGTTTTTAATCGTCATCCGCTTCGTTACCAAAAAATTACAGTTTTTTTTCCATTGATTCTTTTTCATCTAAAAGAATAACAATACATTTAATGAGTTTGAAAATAAGTATTTTAAGAAATGTTATTCATATTCCTGTATCAAAAAAATAATATTTATGCTTTATTTACAGTACCGTATATTTTGAACGTGTTTTTTTGTGTTTTACTGATTTACAATATTTACTATACCATAAAAAAAATAACTGCAAATTCTACAGAAAAAGAAACATCTTTTTTTCGAAGAAATAAAAAGTTTAAAATAAATAAAGATTTTTTTTTCTATTTTTAAGTTTTTAATCGTCATCCGCTTCGTTACCAAAAAATTACAGTTTTTTTTCCCATTGATTTTTTTTCATATAAAAGAATAACAATACATTTAATGAGTTTGAAAATAAAAATTTTAAAAAATGTTATTCATTTTTCTCTATCAAAAAAAAATCATATTTATGCTTTATTTACAGTATCGTATATTTTTAACGTGTTTTTTTGTTTTTTACTGATTTATAATATTTATTACACTGTAAAAATAATATTTATTAAACTGTACATATAGAGCGAAGGCTTAACTACTAGTAAAGCAATAAGTTTATCGTTTTCTCTTATTATTTTCAATTCAATATTTCTTTTTAATCATTTGGTTATATGTTTCAATAAAATGTATGTCATGTATTGTATTCCATTCAATAAAATGTACGTTTTTTATTCTTTTAAGATTTCGAGTGTTTTTGAGGACAAAGTATACTTTGTCTTGAGACCTAAAGTAAGTTATGATTCAAATATTTTAATTTTCTTTCCATTTTTCTTGTCCTTAAATTTATTTCTATGTTGGGTAAAAAAAGTTTTACAAATTTAAAAAAAACATTTGTATGATTGATATATACCATTAATCCGCTTAAAATAATAGAAAAATAAACACATAAGCTTTATAGCTTTAATTACTACTTAAATGAGTTACGATAAATTATCAATTTATCTAGTTTTCGTTTTTATTTTTATTTATTTTCGAATTCATTTTATAATATAATAAATTAAACAGAAGTAAAGGAAAATATGACAGAAACACAAGGCTTACAGATAATAAAGTATAAATCTAAGATGTAAAAAAGATTTGGAATTGTTTTAAAAATTTCATATTTTCGACACACATGAAATTTATTTGAAGAAAAAGAGATTAACACAAACCTTAATTCACACAATCCAATCTCGATTTGGGTGATTTCAGCGTGAAAAAAAAATTTACTATTCAGTAAATTTAAATTCTAAAATTATAAACCAAGAAGAGTAAAAGTAACAACATTTTCACTGAGATAAAAATTAAAATTTATCTGCAATTAAAATATTGAACAACACAACACATGTCGACAAAATCCCTCACGCGAAGAAAAACATTTTGGTAAAATTACCGTACTGTATAGTAATAACTTTCTCTAGTAAGGGAATAAAAAGCTTGATTCTGGTTAATAAAGCCAAAACGTACTCTATGTAAACTCTTCATTTTGAATTTTTTCATTCATATGTTAACAGTTTACCGGAAAGTCTGTTTTAAAAATAATAGTTCTTATTATCACAAATTTAGTAAAAAAATACAAGACTGAAGAATTAATCTAACCAAATGAATGGTATTTTTGCCATGCGTTAAAGTTTCGTGATAAAATTACAAAATTCTACCACGTGTACCAAATTTTATCAAATATTACAAAACCAAATTTTATTCTTAATTTTACTAAAATCATTACCAAAGCTCTTAGGAAAAATTTACTGTTCTCATGGAGTTGGAAACATAGTAAATTTTGCTATATTATGGTAGTTTTGACCCTATTTTTTTCTCAGTGTAGTTTTTACTATTTATAAGATACTTAGGAAATTTTATTATGAATGACTTGGAGCAATATTAACCTTTTGCTTACGGCTGGTACAACATATGGACCACATGTGATGGTACGACATGGTGCACCGTGTGCAAAGGGTAAAGCCACACTTTCGCGAAGAAGATATTTTTACACCAAACTAGTCTTATCAGTATTTCAAGCTTTGGCAGATTATCCAGAATTTCCAATAGATAACAGCAAAATGCAATACAAATTTTAATTTTTAGCACAGAAATCTTAATGATTTACGCTTTTAAAAAACATTCAAATGTACAATTTGAAAATTTGGCTTATTAATTTGGCTGAAGTCTTTCATTTAGTTTTACGTTTAACAGAAGAAATCATTTTAAATTTTATCCAACATTATTAAAAAACAATCTTTCACATAGTAAATAATGCAGTTCATCCTAAGTTTACGCGTTATTCTTATTATGAATCTAGAGCAATATTATTTTAAAGGTGATCCAAAATTTTAAATAAATTAAGCGAATCCATTTTTATGCAAAAGGTTTTTCTGAAAAAATAATAAATCAAAATATTTTAATATATTATATTGGAAAGGATTTCGTGTGAAGCAACCTTTTTTCTGTCATTTCTGTGTTTAGCGTAAATTTAATCCAATCACTCAAGTTTTATCCCAGAAAGATTTTCTTAAAAAAAAGATAAAGCTGTAATTTTAAGCTTCTTATTATACAACTTATAATACATGCAAAAAAAATATTATTTTACAAATAAAAAAAATTATATTCTAGTAGATTTTATAATTTATTTTTAAAAAATTCAAAATTTGAAAAGGGGAACAGAATTTTTTTTTAATTATTACAAGCTAGGTAGTGATGTAATTAAAAAAACGAAAAACTTTACTTTATCCTAAAACGTTTTTACGGTGACAATAAAAACTTCACTTATAGAAAAAGTTATCAAAAAATGTATTAATGTAACTCAGAATTCCTCAAAGAGGTAGATGTACAACTAAATAATGATTTTTACCTCACTTCGAAATTATTTAGTTCGATCGAAAAAAGCAACAATATTGATTAACGAACTCGCTATTTTCTAATCGTAATCCCAATATTAGTTTGTTCTCTGAGTTATGGAAAAAAAACATTAAACCAAAAACACATGACTACGTTAACTAAATAATCGCAAGAAACTGGAGCGGTAAGAGGAAAAAGTTATTTGAAATATAAAACGTTATTTCAGATCACTTTCACTTCTTCTCATTCACGTCTGGCAAATCTTGAAAATGGACCCTGTTTTCGAACGCTTGAAACATGTGACTGCTATTTCCTATTCATATATTTTTGAAGCAAAAGAAATTTTTTTCATCCGGTTACACATATCTATGTGTTTATTACATAATTTATGAGTATTTATTAATTATAAAAGCATTCATACTTTTTTTTCGCTTGTGTGTGTGTGTTTTAAAACATACATAGTGGCTTAGAAAAAGTTTAACAAATTCTCGGCGTACACAGTAACATACGATGAGTTATAATTTATGTTTCATTCAAGCAACTCAAGAATTTGATGCCAAGTTCTTACATTAGAAATTAAAACTCTACATCAAGGACTCAATTTTTATAAGGTGTTTTATTTAAGCCCAAGTCTTGATGTAAATGTGTGGCGTAACTAACACTACTATTATTAAACATCAATTCACTAGTATATAAGACATGCTATCTTGATTCAATCTGGAGGTACCTTTTGATAGATGAAGATTGGCATTGTCTAATGGTCTTTCCCCACATTGGTGACCTGAAGACATGATATGATCACGATTACTTCGATGTATGGTCCACATTGAACAGTTGACTTGCTATTTGTGACTGCATCATTGTCCTCCTCGCACTGTTGCTTCTCAGTGTCATTTATGCACAACTGGTTTCTGCACACACTCGACTGCTTATAGCAACACAGGAGTGACCACACACACAACCATGTACTTAATATAGCTGTCATGGCTAAAACTCAAAACTCGGTAACCTTAATCCAGCTCTCCCAGTCTTTCACAAATACCGCATCCGTCCATCGAATTTTATCCCTGATAAAATTCTCTGGTGGAGAGTATTGTGGTGTAACTAACACTACTATTATTAAACATCAATTCTCTAGTATATAACACATGCTAACTTGATTTAATCTGGAGGTACCTTTTGATAGATGAAGGTTGGCATTTTCTAATGGTCTTTCCCCACATTGGTGACCTGCGGACAAAATATGATCACGACTACTTCGATGTATGGTCCACATTGAACAGTTGACTTGCTATTTGTGACTGCATCATTGTCCTCCTCACACTGCTGCTTCTCAGTCTCATTTACGCACAACTGATTTCTGCACACACTTGACTGCTAATAGCAACACAGGAGTGACCACACACACAACCATGTACTTAATATAGTAGCTCTCATGGCTAAAGCTCAAAACCCGGTAACCTTAATCCAGCTCTCCCGGTCTTTCACAAATACGGTATCTGTTCATCGAATACCGTATTATAGTAATCCCTGATAGTATTGTAACGTAACTACCACTACGATTATTAAACACCAATTCACTAGTATATAAGACATGCTAACTTGATTCAATCTAGAGGTAATACTTCATTTGCATTCCACAACCTCAAGGAAGTACCACACAGATCAAGCTCAAGATGAATGGGAAAAGGGGCCGCAAGCGGCCTCAGATGTCCAGATATTCTATACAGTTTAAGTTCAATATGGAGGTACCTTTTGATAGATGAAGGTTTGCATTGTCTATAGATCTTTTCCCACAAATGAAAAACACAAAATCTCTTCGATTTATGAAAAATTAAGTAGGTTTCTCATCTAATTCGTTCACAAATCTATTGAAATGACCACGGAACTAAAATATGCAAGTTTTATTTGTGTTTAATTATCAAGAAATGTTAAGTGTTGAAAATTTTCCACTTGGTGTAATATTTTCATAAACCCCAGTAAACCTCGAATTAAATTACTCATTTACATTAAAAAATTCAACGATAAAATCCCTTCTCTTTGTTCTAATCGGATTTCATCTCCATGAGCAAGTACGGTAGGAAAGAAGGAAAATACTTATTAATTTCACTAAAACTATACCGTTATATGTTAATATATAACGGCTTAGAAAAAGTTTGGAAAGTATTCGACATATACGGAAACATACGATGAATTACGATTTATATTTGATTCAAGCGATATAAGAATTTGATGAGCAGGCATTAAAACTTTATATTGGAGACTCAAATTTAATTAATGTTTTTTTATTCCCATGTTTTGATTTAAACAAGTAAATGAAAACTGTACTATCTCATCGGTTTATGTGAGATTTAGTAGATTTACCATCCAAATCATTCACAAATCTATTGAAACGAAAAAGAAACTAAAATATACATTTTTTATTTCTGTCTTGTTTAATTATTAGATGTTGAGTGTTGAAGATTTTCTACGTGGTGTAGCATTCCTGCGATGAACTAAATTAATTCAAGACTCACTAATAACCATAAACATTGAATTCAAGCATTAACATTAAAAAATTCAACGATAAAATTTCTTTCCTTTTCTTCTAATCGGATTTCTTCTCCGTGAGCAAGCACGATACGATAGAAATAAAAGAATTATTGATTTCACTAATATAACTATGAAAATTTAACTTCCGGGGAAGCAAAATCATGAAGGAGATTTAGGGAAGTTGGGGCTAATCTTAGCTTCCCGGTGGGAGAATTTTAATAAAAATCTTTAATTTCTTCGGTATTTATTCAACACCTACTTAATTAACGCTACTCATTTACATGCAAATTGTCACCTGGAGTAATGTTCCTGCTTTTTAATTATTTATTTCCGGCTTTTCCTCTTAGTTATTTATCATTTTGGTTGCCTAGAGGAACAATCTAGTTTGCATGTAGAAATTGACAAATTTTAAAATATCAACGCAACTTTTACACCTTGTATAATTAAAAATGATTGCTAAGTTCTTTTGAGATTTATTTTTTATCATAAATGTAATTTATTTTTTATTGATAATAATTAAAATCTGGATAATTTAATTTTTGACCATTCTAGTATTTCATTTTTTCTAGTATTCCATTTCTTTTATTTTCGACATTTTGTAACATCTGTGAATATTTTATTTAAATTAATCTAAAAGTCCTGCTTTTAGTTTGTTTGCTTTTTTTTAAAATATTAAAAATTAATTTTCATTTTTATTCGTAAAAGTTCAAGTTTCACAGCCGTAAGTTATTAAAAGACTAATTTCTTTAGTAGTTCTTTCTTTAATTTTTTCTTGAGTATAAGTAATAATATAAGTATTGGTATAAATAATACAAGTATAGATAAATATTAATATAAGTAATAGAATTTATATCGATTTGGTATCCTTAAAATAATTACTTCTGAAATATTGCTGTTATCATTGATTATAAAGACAATAAGTGAAATAAGAAATAAGTGAAATTGGAAATCATTTCAAAACTAAAGTTATCTACTTTAAGCACTGCTAAATCATTATTAAGTAACAAACAGTAAAACATGCGTGGATAAATTCTGTTTGATTACTGGTTAAAACTTAAAAGTGTTTTTAATGCTCCTATTTAAACTATTGCCTTCAAAATCAAGTAGAATTTGTTGTTTTGTCTAGTGATTTGTAACATTTCAAGAGCGTTTTCTATTTTTCCACGCTTAATTATTAAGCTTATTAGCTCGCTCTAATGTGTAGATTTTCTTTACTTTTTTTTGCTATTTTTGACTAGTTTTTTTTTAACTGCACATTTGATCAGCGTTGACTCAGGGGATAGATCATTCGCTTTCCAATGAAGTGAGCCGAGTTCGAATCCCAGCGATGGCTGGTCAATACAAATTCCACATCCGGCTTACGCCGATCACAGTGCTGACGTAAAATATCCTCAGTGGTAGACCGATCATGGGTTAGAGTCTCCTTGCCGTCAGATTAAACGTGAGAGGTTCTCGTGGTCTTCCTCTCCATGAAACGCAAATGCTGGTTAGTTCCGTCAAAAAGTCCTCCACGAAGTCAAATTTCTCCCAATACTTGATCCAGGAGTTCCCTTGTCTTCTGGATTGGGCTCAAAATTACAAGACTACGGAGTTGAACGTTGATGTTCGCAAATTCAAAATTTGGTTGACTGTTCAACGTAGGTTAAAAAAAATAAAACTACGCATTAAGAGTGGTCAATGCGGAGCACCCTGTGTAGAATATTAGTTTTATGCCTCCTCTGATAAAATATTTAATAATTAATAGTGCATATTTTTTGAACTAGACATAATATTGAATATATGCTACGTTTTGAATATACTACGTTGTAGTTGTAGTTCATTTACATCGCACTAGAGCTGCACAATGGGCTATTGGTGACGGTCTGGGAAACATCCCGGAGGATGATCCGAAGGCATGCCATCACAATTTTGATCCNGTTTGCTTTTTTTTTAAATATTAAAAATTAATTTTCATTTTTATTTGTAAAAGTTCAAGTTTCACAGCCGTAAGTTATTAAAAGACTAAAAATCATTTTATAAACTTTTAATTTCCTTAGTGGTTCTTTCTTTAATTTTTTCTTGAGTATAAGTAATAATATAAGTATTGGTATAAATAACAATATAAGTGCATATAAATATTGATATAAGTAATAGAATTTATATTCTTTTGGTATCCTTAAAATAATTACTTCTGAAATATTGCTATTATCATTGATTATAAAGAGAATAAGTGAAATAAGAAATAAGTGAAATTGGAAACCATTTCAGAACTAAATACTTTAAGCACTGATAAATCATTATTAAGTAACAAACAGTAAAACATGCGTGAATAAATTTTGTTTGATTACTGGTTAAAACTTAAAAGTGTTTTTAATGCTCCTATTAAAACTGTTGCCTTCGAAATCAAGCAGAATTTGTTGTTTTGTTTATTTGCTTTCTCGCTAGTGATTTGCAAGCTTTCAAGAGCGTTTTCCATTTTTTCATGCTTAATTATTAATTAGCTCTAATGTGTAAATTTTCTTTACTTTTTTTACTATTTTTGACTAGTTTTTTTTAAACTGCACATTAGAGCCGCGTTGGATCAAGGGATAGATCGTTCTCCTTCCAATGAAGTGAGCCGAGTTCAAATGCCAGCGATGGCTGGTCGATACAAATTCCGCATCCGGCTTGCACCGACCATAGTGCTGACGTGAAATATCCTCAGTGGTAGACGGATCATGGGTTAGAGTCTCCTTGGCGTTAGGCTAAGCGTGGTAGGTTCTTGTGATCTTCCTCTCCATGAAACGCAAATGCGGGTTAGTTCCATCAAAAAGTCCTCCACGAAGGCAAATTTCTCCCAATACTTGATACAGGAGTTCCCTTGTCTTCTAGATTTGGTTCAAAATTACAAGACTACGGAGTTGAGTATTAATGTTCGCAAACCCGAAAACTGGGTCTGCTGTTCAACGACTGTTATAAAATTAAAATATAGACTACGCATTAGAAGTACGATGGCTCAAAGGATAAAGTGGTTGCCTCCCTATGAATTCACCCTGGTTCGAATACCAACAATGGCTTGTAGATACAAATTCTGCCCCCGGCTCCCACCGACGGCAGTGTTGACATAACAATATATCCAATGTTAGATGGATTATAGATTAAAATCCCCTTGCGTCAATCTAACCGAGGGAGGCTTTCGTAGTTTTCCTCTACATGTTACGCAAATGCTTTTTTAGTTTTATTAAAATGTCCTCCAAGAAGGCTAATTTGTCCCAATACTTTATCGAGAAGCTTCCTTGTCTGTGTTGGGATCAAAATTACAAGGCTACGGAGTTGAACATTGATGTTCGCAAACTCAAAATTGGGTTGACTGTTCAACGTAGGTTAAAAAAATAAAACTGTGCATTAAGAGTGGTCAGTGCGGAACACCCTGTATGGAAAATTAGTTTTAGGCCTCCGTTGATAAAATATTTAATAATTAATAGTGCATATTTTTGGAACTAGACATAGTATTGAATATATACTATATTTAAAATATACTACGTATTGAATATATACTAATATTGAATATACACATAATATTAAATCTGTACATCTTGAATATATGCTAAATAAATGGAGATAAGCAATGACCATTTAAATATATGTCTTTAGAATTCCAGTCAAAAATTAAGTTAAAAAAATATACTCAATAAGAGATGAAAATTATTATTTAAACGAAGAAAAAAAACATTATCAAAATACAACGAATCACTAGTGAAAAACATCAAGAGAGAAAACATCAAACTTTGTTCGATTGCCTGCAGAAACTTGGAATTATTTCTGATAATTGTCCGGTCTTCCTCAGTTAATTCGTTAGATCTCGACATCGTCTTTGTATTTTCCTGACTAAAATAATGGTTTGCTATACCAAATATGTCTTTTTTTTTAGCTTTTTTTTTTGACAAGAAATCTTAAATATGTATTGAGAGCTGTTATTACCGAACTCCCTGCATAATGTTTTCTTTATTTAATACTAGTCGTTCATAAATTTAATTTTAAAAGTTACATCACTCGTAAAGAAATTGAAAAATTACAGTGGACTAAAAGCAGTTCATCCTCCGTGTGCAAGAAGAAGAAATGCTCAACTCACAATAATGAAATGAAATGAAAATGCAATCTCATCAGGAAATAATAACTTATTTGAGAAATATAGACTTCACGTGAAATAGTAATTCTTCACTACCGTGTAATCTACTGATAATCTGTCCAATTTCAAAATACTCACGTATGAACTCGTGAAGAAACAGATTTGTCCATAAGATTATGCAAAACATCAACAATGACCGATGTTAGGAGGCATTTTCGAGTAGGAAGATGTCAACCCTATTTGCAACAGAAATATTAAAAAAATGTTAACACATCAATTAACTTAAGTTTATTTGTTCTAATACTACAAAAAGATATACTTCATGTTCACAATTCCTACAGATAATATTTTGAAATAAACTTACCACGCTAAATAAGACCTACATGCAGCTTAAATATGCTTTTTAATAATATTTTAAAATTTACTTGATCAAGAAAAATTTTTGAAATACAAAGTATACATCATTTATAGTATACCATCAAAGCATACATCATATATTTTTACATGATTTATAAGTATGTAATTTTAAAAGATGGAAACAAAATCGGTCGAATAGTTTCTAAGTTATTCAGGTTTAAATTCGCGACAACTTTTTGATCGATTTTGTTCAAAGTTTGTATTTTGTCATTTAAAATTAGACACTTGAGGATGATGCAAAAAATTTTATGCCTTAAAATTCAACATTTTTCAACGATTGTTAATCGTTGACAATCGATGACGTCGACAATCGATGACAATCGATGACATCAAATCGATGACGATTTCGACATTATTTCAAAATTATAAATAATTGTCATTTGTTTGAAAAATTTTCAACTCACTTAAAAAGTTCTCGAGATATGGGAAAAAGTAAAATTACGAGGAGTCGTTAGAGCCTATATCAATAATGCTAAAACTGACCTTTTTGATGTACTTTTTCTAAGAAACTACTTATGATATCACTTTGACATTTTTGGGGGAAATTAGAGATTATATCAGTTGTATGCTGTAATAATGTCTTAGCGTTAACAATAATACCTTTTGAGTTGTGAAAGATTTTAACTCAAAAATGGTTGAACTTTGTAAAAATATTAAAGTTTTCAATTCGTAATTTATTTAAAGCATTTTCTGCCAAAGATATGTATTAACAGTTGTCCCAGTGTAAACTAGTATGTGTGAATATTCTGTGAAAAAAAATTGTAGCATTATGTTGTTTAGATGCTGAGAAAAGGTACATCTAAAAAGGTCAGTTCTAGCATTATTGGTTTATGCCCTACCCACTCCCCTTAACATTATGTTCCTAACATTCGACTACTCTCCTGCCAATACTAAAGGGATCATGTATCCCAGATTGCGGCATCATATTTATGAGTCTGAAACCTAAATCTTTTTTTTAAAAAATATTCATTCAGAGAAGGTACGTTTTGGTGCCTGATTGCATCCCTTCAAATATCGTCTGAACTAACAATTGGGTTGTTCGGAAAGTAATTTAATTTTTTCCTTATGAAAATACACGAAGATTTTCTTATAGTGAATAAATATTTTATTAAATTTCATATATTCTATTCTAGTTCATTACTATTTGCCCTCTTTATGGCAGTAGTATAATTCCTAGCTCATAAAAGTTTGTTCTTTTCTGGCAAAAAACTGATTCTGATGTTCTTTGACCTCCTCAGTTGAAGCAAAGATATTACAATACAAAATGTTTTGTAGAGACCCGAACAAATATTATACACTATCCATTTCTCGTCCCCAATAAAAATGGACTTCAAAAATAGATAATATATTTGACGTTAGAGAAACAAATCACAAGTGTCTAAAGCGACGTCATAAATGTATTTCCGTAGAACACGCATGTCGAGTTTTGAGAACAAACCTAGACGTTTTAACGATCCTGAACTGTTAAATTCGACAAATTTAGTCTTTCAGCTAACTCAATAGTTGTTATTTGTCTGTTTGCATCAATGAATGCCTTTATTGTGTCTTCATCAGCCCAAATAGACGTAGTGCGTCTTCCTGCATCTTAATCGAAATATTTCCGAATTGAAATTTTGCGAACTAGTTTGTCACTGACGTACAATCAATACATCCCTTCCATACACTTCAGATAATTTTTTCTTGCTGGAAAAGCATTTTTTCCCTCTCGATACTAAAAAGGTAAAACATGCCGAAAATGCTGCTTTTTACTTTCTATATTTAAAAAGAAACAAACCACGCACTACAACATAGAATCAATCGAATATTTTCTCAACTAAGCCTTCCCATATCAGCTTTCAAAGTTTATAATGATTGTGCGACTTACTTGTTAAATTGATGGTGAAAAAATGTGATTAACACCTCTGTTGAGAAAAAATGGAATTACTTACCAAACAACTGAATAACTGGCATATTTCAGGTTAAGCCTTTGAACTACTAAGATAAAGTCTTTGTACATCTAAAACCGATCTTTAAATCAAAAGTTATTTAGAGTGTTTACTTTTTTCGTATTTTACTCATACATTTAGCGCAGTTACATCGAAATCTTAACAATAATTTTGTGCTTATAACCTATATATATGCTCTCAGTTTTCAGAAAACATAAATGAGAATAGAAAGTCTTGGAATCTAATGGAAAAAATATATTTATAAAAAAGAAATTCCTTCAGTGTTCTTCTTCACTAAACAACTATTGCAGTTAATTTACATTTAGAACAGTTAACGATGGAATCTTTACAGCAGCTTTGTGCTTATAGATGTGTCTTTCGATTTAAGAAAACCCAAATAAGAATAGGTAGTCCATGAATCTAGTAGAGAAGATTTATATATAAAATGTCTTACAGTTGCCTCGAAGACAGCGAACTTGAATGAACTCTTGAGACTTTAAATACTCCCCATGTGACTCATTTAAACACTTACTTCTGACCACAGAAAATTATTCTTGTCATTTTAAAAACTTTAAAATAACCTAAGCTGGAATGTTTTGCTAGACGTGACTATTTCTTGTGGACCGAATAATGGATCTCAAGAGAAAATATAAAACTTTTCTATCGATATAAACACTACTGTTCTAGATTGTACAGAAACAAAGCATATCACATGAGTATTAATAAAAATATTGTGATTTTCTCACCAAAAAATTGAAAAGAAAAAAATGGAAAATTGTTCTATATAAAAATATTTGGGAAATCGTTGTATATAAAAATATTTATTTTCATCTTAGCATTATTCTGTATATTTTAAACTAAATAAAATATTGAAGAAATAAATAATGCTAAATTAAGGGAGAGAGCCGTGGTCAATCAGTTGAAAAAAATATTGATTTTAACGAGATACATCGATTGCTTTTAAATTTATTGAAATCGAAAACAAAAATCATCGACTCATTTATGATTCTGGCTAATATTAATAATTATAAAATAATCATTTTAATCAGTCGAGTCAAATTTGTTAATTCAAATTAATTACGCCTGTTGATTCATTTATGACTAGGGATTGAAAAAAAAATTATGATTTCAACCAATAATTAAATCAGTTGATTAAAAAAATTTTTATTTAGATTGAATACATCAATTCTTTTTAAAATGGGCCGAGTCAGGGATGAAACAGTAGTCAAGAGTAAGAGCTGCTGATCCATTTTATTGCTGATTCGAACTTTCATTTTAATCAGATACATTAATAAATAAACTTATATAAAATAAATAAATTTATTTATATTTTAAATAAAAAAAATGACAGCGTGAGAGATAAATGCTATTAACCTAACAGCGTGATCGATAAATGTTTTAAATGTATGTAAACAAGCTAACAAACAAATCAGGAAAAAAATAAAAACTAACAACATATGCACCTGAAATATAAAGTATAACGAATCAACGCCATTTTCAACTCGTTAAATAAGTGTGAAAAGTCTGTCTTAGAGCTTTCAACTTCCCCCCTTTATTTGATCTTTATGCTAAAAAACTTGCCGTAAGAGGATGTTTTACGAGCAAAACGATTGTAAACAAACTTTAAAATGGTCGGTAAAACTATGAAAGCTTTTTTTTTAACCCTAATATCTTTAAAAGCAATTCAAATGTTTGAACAGTTGGTAAGAAGTTCCTAATAAATTTCCAATATGGACTGATGATCATAAGAAAACCGTAAACTTTTGGTTTATTTTAGAAAAATTTAATAAGTCGAAGATCAATCATTTAGTAACAATTGGATACGGAATCAGTGATTCCGTACAATAATTCAGAACACCAAAATAACTTATTGATTCGAAACATTGATTTTAAATTTATTCTAACCAGTTAAAAGTTAATCAATATCTTCGAAACAAAAATGAATCAGTGAAATTAATTTTATTCAGAAAATTAAGTAAAGTCATTCGATCCATTTTATTACTTATTTAAGTGAATGGATTGATTTAATGAATTAATGGAGTTCATGCAAATTAATTTATTGTGGGGATTTTAAATCTGAAATTAGTATTTTTCGTAAAGCTACAATTTTTTTTAAGTGACACTTTTAGTCTATTTTTTGTCGAAATATACAAGTTTAAGAACGTCATATATATCAGGAGGTCGCTTAAATGTTGTGACTAACTTCTAGGAGAATTAAAAAAACATCGTCGAAATTAAAACTGCGTGGCAAATGATCCTGGCAATGTCATCGTACGCTACTAGGGTTGCTTTTTCTATTATGACCTGTTCAGAAGCACACGAAGTAACAGTTCATAATAGAGAAGCGTTTCTATTATGGCGTATGGTGACATTTACGGGTAGGAGTTTGTAAGCAGTTTTAATCCAGATGACGTGCCCTAACCTCCTTGAAGTTTATTGCAACACTTATGTGACCCGTTATTGGATATAACGTTTCAAATTTGTACATTTGAACAATAAGTAGACCAAAAATGTCATTTAGAAAAAAACTGTTGCTTGGAGAGAGAAACCTAGAGCACATTTAAAATCAGCGACGTAAAAGTATCCAAGATCTGTTAAAAAATTTAAAACCACAAAAAAACTTGTTTAACAGTGTTATCACTCGATTCTAGTAAATAAATAGATGAATCCATATAGTATACACAAATTTATTTAAATTTGAAACAACTGCAAGAGAGAGAAAATTAACCTTGCGTAAAGGCTTGTAAACAAATGAATAAATAAAAACGAGAAAAACTGGCCAATACCTTAAATCTTAACAAGCTTAATATAAAGGCCTTTTCTACTTTGTAAATAATAGTGAAACGTCTGTCTTGAAGTTTGAGACTTCAGAATATATCATCTTTATTCAGTCTTATATTTTACTAGGAAACTACCATAAAAGGACGCTTTACGAACAAAAGCGTTGTAAACTAACTTTAAAATAGTCGATGAAGCCATCGAATCTTTTCTCATACTAATATCAGGACAAGCTATTCAAAAGTTTGAACAGTTGTTTGAAAATCTTTAATGAATCTCCGATAGATTGATGATCATAGCGAAACCTTAAGCTTTTGAATTATTTCAGGAAAAATTTAATAGAAGTCAAGGATTAATACTTGACTGAGAATTTGATTTTGAATCGGTTTTTCCATGTTCGAATCACCGCAATAACTTTTTGATTCTGATCATCATTTGGAAAGTTATTCTAAACATTCAAAATTAAACAGTTCGGTGTGAAAATGGCGCAAAAAAAATCGGTGTAAAATTGTAACGAATCGGTGCAAAAATGCAACAAAATTCTGTAAAAAAAAATGTGAAAATAGCTCAATGAATTTTTTTCTTGCCTATTATTTTAAATAAAATCACTTGTTTCATTTGGTTTTTACTCAAATTAATTGCTGATTCGAATCATCTTTTTCAAATTAGTAATCAAAACTGTTGATCCTTTTAGAAACTGGATCAAGTAAGCGATCTTAATCAAACGATTTAAAAATCAGTTAATTAATATTTTTGACTTTGATTGAAATGCTTTGATTTCTTTTAAATTTATTCAACTCATGAATCGTTTGTTTGACAAAACTAGATTCGGTGATCTATCTTGATACAGATTTCAATACTATTTTATCTGTAGATTTGAACCCATTGTTAGTAATCTAATTTCGATAATATTGGGGATACTTTTTGATAGCATCGTCAAAATTTTTTTTAAAAACGAAAAAATGCTAGCTAATGAAAAAATTTTAAAAACACATATGGTTATAAATCAGTTCTCAGATTGATTAATTTTGAGAACATCATTTAAAGTTGTTAGTTGAAGATTTTTCATGAAGGATATAATGAAAAAATATAGTTCAACTGGAAGCAAAGCTATAATTCTAAATTTAACCGCAATCTTGCCGTGAAGAATCATATGGTATTTAGAACGAAAAAGTAGTTTGAATATTTAAAAAATTATGAAACTGTTTTGAAAATTGCCGATTTCGCAAGATTTTTCAGCCCAAAATAAAATTAAGGCCAATCAATAATTCTCTGCATTTACAAACCCAGACAATGCAACATTGAAGTAAGTTACCAAGTATTAAAAAAATATATCATAAATGCACTGTTAAAAAATTCCGGAAAAAATTACGGTATTAAGTACCGGTACTTTTGATGCATCATCCGTAAAGTCTACTTTAACGAAAAATCTAGTTATATCGTAAAATGCTGTACCTTAATTTCTACTGTAATATCTATTCAGAGATTTTACAGTAATTTTTACTGTAAAATATACTGTGTATGAGATTTATTTGCTCCTTGACATGTTTCGAGAAAATGGATTTTATGGTGAAAAGTACTGGCACTAAGGTAACCTGTACTTTTTTCACACATTACATCCGGTAAATTTGATCCGAAATATTTTACAGGGTGCTTTTTATTTTCTCAAAACTGTAGCTTTTCTTCGTATTCGCTCCTCGTTCCCATTTTAAAATTATCATAGTGAGCGTTAGCTGGATATTTGCGCAAATGCAACCAAACAGCCATGAATAACTGTTACAAACTCACAACAGTTAAAAAAAACAGCATATTACGACAATGCCTTCATGTGACAACAGTATCTCACAATAGCTTTAGCAATCAAGAATAGCTTTCATTTTCGAATACTTGCATTAACGACTCTTTCAATTGAACGAATCGCAAACGAGCCAATGACAGTTCAACAATTCGCAAATTGTTCAATAAAATGCCGAAATTGCCAACCACAGTGCTGACGTGAAATATCCTCAGTGGTAGACGGATCACGGGTTAGAGTCCCTTTGCCGTCAGGNTCACAAAGTCCTCCAAATTCTCATAACAAATAAATACCTCTGGGTACAAATCTAGCAGTTCCCTTGTCTTCTGGATTGGGTTCAAAATTACAAGGCCACGGAATTGAACATTAGAAGTCGTAAACCCAAAAATTGGGTCAGCTGTTCAACGACGTTTATAAAATTAAAATAAAATATGGAGAAAAGGGTACAATTTAAGAAGGATCCCCCTTAATATTCAAGGTTAAAAACAAAACACGTCTTTATCGAACAGTATGGAATATTTTTAAAATAACTATCATAAATACCTGGAAAAGAACGAAATACCACATCATATAACACGTCCATACTATCCTTTTACGAGATATTCACCAATAAAAATCTCTGAAAGAGAATCAAAATATGTCATTTAGCCATTTTCTACGACATGATCTCACATTTCAACGCGACACAATATGAGACATTATTTTATTTTTGTCACTCTATGTAGAGATTTAAAACTCATATTCCGAAAGATCCAATCTTTCATCAGAATTGACGATCGTGGCAAAAATTCTTTTAAATTTTCGTTGGCATCGATAGCAAAGTTTCACTTTTATCCAGAAGAAAGAAAAAAAAGGCGCAAAACGCTGACTGGAGATAGATGGCATCCTTAGCTAGGCATCCCCAGGTGTGAGTATAAATATATTGGATTTTAAACTAAGAAAACTTTCAAGATATGAAATTTCCTTTTGCTTCGATTCTTGCCCGATACATTTTTTTCTCTCGGAAATATTGAACCGTTTGTCTTTATTATCTTTGAAATCTTTATCATGGCGACGAATGAGTATTGATGGATATTGACTCGTAAATTACATGACTTTTGCTATTCTTGGATCTTTTATCAAAGACTTCGAGAAATGACCAGAAGTTTTATTCAGAAATTAATATTACATCTCTCTTACGGGTCAATATTTTGACATGTTTCAAAATTTATTTCAGACATTTTATTTCAAGGGAGTCCAAGGCACGAAAATCTTAAAAATCACATGCTTTTATTTTATTGCTTAAAATGACGCAATTAATCTTTCAGAAGGTATAAAAAATTATATTTATAACCCAATAAGAAAAGGAATAAAATTTTAGAAAATAAATATATGATTGGTGTGATTATAATAAAATTAATTTATGCTCACAAGAGGATTTCAACTAGGAAAACTTTTAAAACA
Organism: Parasteatoda tepidariorum; assembly: GCF_043381705.1. NCBI lineage: Eukaryota > Metazoa > Arthropoda > Arachnida > Araneae > Theridiidae > Parasteatoda > Parasteatoda tepidariorum. Next base: position 59,876,777 of record NC_092206.1, on the reverse strand, counting down.
TTAAATTTCTGATTTCTCTAATTCTCGCTAGGCACATTTTTTTCTTGAAAGTTTTGAACCATTTGTCGAAAAGAGTATAAAAAACATTTGCTTTATCGCAGGCTGGTATTGATCCCGGGTCCTTTATGTCTGTAGTCAGATCATGTCACTACCATGAAGGAGACAGTACATCCCTATATTGAGTTTAGAAGCTTTATACAATAACTACCATTATAGGAAAATGTTTGAGACCAAAATTATAACTAAAGTAACTTATCATAATTAGATGAAATATTTTATTTTATTGCTTAAAATGACGCAATTAATCTTTCGGAAGGTGCAAAAAATTATATTTATAAGTCAATTAGAAATGCGAATAAAACATTAGAACATGAATATATGACTGGTGTGATTATAATATACTAAATTTATACTCACAAGAGGATTTCAACTAGGAAAAATTTTAAAACATTAAATTTCTGATTTCTCTAATTCTCGCTAGGCACTTTTTTTTCTTAAAAGTGCTGAACCATTTGTCGAACCTATATTGAGTTTAGAAGCTTTATACAATAACTACCATAGTAAGAAAATGTTTGAGACCAAAATTATAACTAAAGTAATTTATTATAATTAGAAGAAATATTAAGTCCAGCATTTATAATGAAATAGTTTTAAGTTAAGTATGAATTCAAAAAAAATATATATAATTACTTATTAATTACGTTGCTTTATATTTTATCAACAATTTCGATGCTTCAAAATTTTAATATGATTGCAATGATGTCAAATATGCTTTTAATGTATTCCATTTGTATTATTATTATTATTAATATGATCTATAACAGTCAATGAAGCTGTGAAGTTCTTATTTCAAGGAAAGTGTTTTTACATTCGGTAGACTTCCTCCTGGAAAACGGGAGCTGTCTGTTTATTTTAACTGTCAACTCTTGTAATTTTACTGAAGTTCGTCTCAATTACGAGTACTTGGCTCTTTTCTCAAAGATCAAAACTGACCGTATAAATTAACAGCAAACTCTTCGAATTTCGCGAAAATTTCTGAGAGTGTAGAGAGAAATGAATATTGATGGTCTTAAATTACCGGACTTATGCTTGCTATTCTTTGACCTTTATCAAAGACTTCAGAAAATGTCCAGAAGTGTTATTTAGATATTAATGATACAACGTTTTTTGTGACTCATTCTGTTTCAAAGTTTATTGCTCATTTTTTTAAAGGTACTAAGACACAAAAATTATGAGCTTTATATAAAAAAAAAAATTATAAATAAATAGCGCAATAAATTATAATTTAAATGGTACAGAATTATGTTTTTATCTTAACTAGAACACAAAATATAATTTGCTTCCATTTTTTATTTATATTGAACTTCAGCTAATGCTGAAACTTGTTATCTATGATCAGTTGTTCTAGTTTTTTCTCTCACTATAAAATGATACATCTTTATTTGTAAAAGGCATGAAGTTGAACATATATATTTTAGCTATTTAATTTTCATTTGATATCTAGAAATTTGCAAAACATTTTTAGGTCTTATATTTTAAAAATATATATATAATGAAAAAATATATAAAATTTTTATTTTTGAAACTTTTTAATTTTTTTTAAATACTAATTACAAAAAAAAAGCTGAAAACAAATTAAAGTATGGAAATTATGTCCTAATTTATGACTATTGATTATAGAAGTATCCGAATATTTGCTTGAATTGAAAAATTTAGAAATATGAATATTTTAAAATTTTTAATTTAAATTTTTTAAATGAATATTAGAATTATTAGCATTTTTACGTACTTTTTGCTTAATGAAATTGTACCTAAAAATTCCAAACAAAACATGAATTTTATAAAATTTCAAAAATGTGTTCCAGATTTATTTAAAACTAGTCTCAATCAATAGTCATCTGACCCACCTTTGAAATGCACGCGTTAAACTCTTTTTATTCAAACTCCAACAATGCTCTTAATACTCAATATCTCATTATTAGTATTTTTTACAATTAAAAATTAACAATGTCTACTTTTACATTCCGACAGTATTATGAAAGTGTTGTTTTGAGTGTTACACATTCATATATGTTGTTAATCGGTCATCAAATAAATCGAGAAATGGGATCAAATACATTTAAACTCCAACAATATATCCTAAAGACTATTTTAATATAAATTCCAACAATGCTTTTAATAATCAATATCTCATTATTATTATTTTTAAACAATTGAAGATTAATAATATCTACTTTTATATTCCAACTATGGAAAGAGTGTATTGTTTTGAATATTACACATACATCTATGTTGTTAATCAATTATCAAATAAATCGAGTACTGGGGTGATATATATAAAAACTCCAACAATGAATCCTAAAAACTATTTTAATATAAATTCTAACAATGCTTTTTATAATCAATATCTCATTATTATTATTTCTAAACAATTAAGGATTAACTATATAGTATCTACTTTTATTTTCCAACTATACTGTGAGTGTGTTGTTTTGAATGCTACTCATGCATATATGTTGTTAATTTATCACATAAATCGAGTACTGGAGTGATAAATATATCCATTATTATTGTATTTGCATAATTAAAATTTAAGATATATTTTTTCACACTATAACAATAATCCAATATTATTAAAGAGAAATTTTAATATTTAAATTCGGGTTAAAAAATTCTGCACAAAAAATTGTAAATTAACCTTGTAAATCAAGTATATATTGTGGATACTTGATTTGTATGTATTTAAAAAGAAGCTTAATTTTTGAATTTCCGTGCAGAATTTTTTACCCCGATTTTTACAGTATGATTTAAAAAAATCATACCTACTGTAAAAATCGGGGTAAAAAATTCTGCTTCTTTTTAAATACATGCAAATCAAGTATTGTCCATAAAATAAGGTTCCCAAGGAGCTGCGGATGCTAGGAACGCTGTTAAGCGGGATTTGTTGAGACTGGCGTGTAACTTAGCTCCCTTTGCCCCAGTTCCCGCCCCGGCGAGGTATCTACAACGTTAGTTCTTGTCTTGGTAGCCGTGAAAGATAAAGCTTCCATTTGTTTCTCACGCCAGGTGCGAATTACGCTCTGTGATTTGTTTTTGAGTGCAAAAAANCTGCACGGAAATTCAAAAGTTAAGCTTCTTTTTAAATACATACAAATCAAGTATATACAATATATACTTGATTTGGCATAAATAACGCGTTTTCAAGTCGACGTTAAAAATCTGAAACCTCTTGTTGATGGATTTGCATGCTGCTATCAGTCATTAAGCTAACTATAAAAAATTTTACTGATTTTTCTCTCCACGATAGCTTTGTTCCTATACCTGATTCGAAATTCCCTTGTTTTTCGATTTGGATTAAAAGTTACAATCTGATATGAACGAAAGCTATTGAATCATACTTGGATAAGTTTATACTTCTATGGTGATAAAATTTAAAAAAATTACATTCTAAGACCACAAATTAAGCTTCTTAATTTACTAGATTAGTTGCCTTCTTTTGATTAAACAAACAGATGCATAGTAAGCTGAACTATGGCTAGCAGGATGTTTCATAATGACTGCTCTTAAATTAAATTTTTTTGAATTCTTTTCGAAATGGAAGTAAAAAAAAAAAGTAAGAGTCGCAAATCAATATTTAAGCGAGAAAGAAAAATCAAAATCGGAACCGAAATCTGAGGAATCACTTGTGAGAAAGACGAGATTAAAAATACATAAACCAGTTTGATTGCTGGGTGTAATTTGGAGGAGTTTCTCGCTACCAACTTTCAACCTCAATATGCTTCCTTCGGCATTCAAAATGGTTTTGATGTTTACAGTTTTTCCTTTCTCAACTCAATAGCAATTCATTAGATTCCAATGACTTTTTTATTTTTTTCTTACTTACACATTACAACATTACACATTTCGCAAGGATTCTAAAAGTAGGTATAATTAGTTATCATTTAAGAAACGTTGAAAGAATATTAGTTTTTCTGCAATAAGAGAATAACTTTTACTTTAAATTCATTTATTTACTACATTTTATCAATTCATCTGTTTAAAAAAATTAAGAGTGCAGAAGTTTTCCTCTTTTTGGAAATAGGAGGAATAATTGATTTTTTAAAAACTACATGAAAAAAATAATGAGCAGTAATTGGTACAACCTTTTTTAAAAAAATTTCCACCCAATTTAAGCTAATACTTTCCCAAACTCCCAAAAATTTGATAATTCTTTTTTCTTTCATTTTTTCTTTTATTCGAGATTCCAAACCATGCCTAATGTTACATAAGTTAATGAAATTATTGATCACCATCTTGAAATATTCTTAAAGCTTGAAAACTTTTATTCCATTTTCAACTCGAATGGAAGTTTCTTTTCAGTGATGATTGTCGTAAATAAAATAATTTTTGCTTTTTGACAATGTTATTACTTTGCTTCAGACTTTAAGAATTTTAATTTTCTTTTTCCTTGAGAATTTTTACATTTAAAAAGAACTTTTGTATTCTTTGAACCATTCAACTAATACAGATATTTTTTATCATTATTTAAATGGATGGAAAAAAATGCATTACTCTTTATGCATGTTTATTTTATTTAAATATCACGTTCTTGATACGGGCTTTGTACAAATATTTAATCTTTTTTTCTCGTTTCAAAATGTTCCAAATAAAACAGCAATAAACATATCAAAACTTTTTTTGAAAATATTAGTTATCATTCCAGAATTATTTGAAGTATGTAGACATAAATACATTTAAAGTCAAATAGGGTTAAAAAAAAATTAACTATTTGGAGTTAAATATATTATCGCTTAAGCTCAAAAGCTGCTAACATTTTCCTAGTTAATCAGTAAATTAACTATGTAAATCCGTTAAAGTTCAGAATCAAGAGTTTTTCATAATTTTACCTTCGTAATGTACGCATAAAGGATTTCGGTATAGTCAAAGTTCAAAAGTTTGCTTCTATCACTCCATCAACTGCTTTGTTGATAATTTGATTGCATTTAACGATGTGATTCTTTAGGTATTGAAAAACAAATAAATAATATTATGCTAATTTCCTTAATTATAATAATATTAAATCTTTTATTCTTTGTTTTATAGTATTCAAAGTTAGTGATGATTGATTCTATCAACTAATATGTTGATTGATTGATTGTAGTGACAAGAATTCTTATATAGCGAAAAAAAAAGAATTAATATTATGTTAATTTAAGCGTACAGAGTTGCTGTTGATACACAAAGATCTTATCTTCACTTTAACAAGTATATGGTAGGCAATGCGCAGTTTATCTTGGTAATTTGAGAAATAAAAATTTTTGGGCAATTTTAATGGATCAGCTTTGTTGTCACATAACCTAGATAACATTATGGAAACAAATTTCTTGTTGGATTCATACAAATACCTGAACCTGCCAGATTTGATTGTTGGGATTTCAAATCAGAAATTAGCTTTGCTCCTAAAGCTTCAGATTTTGTAAGGATATTTTTAGTCAATTTTTGTCGAAATGTATACAAGTTTGAAAATGGTAAATGTAACAGGGGGGCTCGTGAATGTTGAGACAAACTTTTAGAGGAGTTAAGGCTCATCATCGGGATAAAAATTACATACAAAGTAGGGATGAGACTGATGCGTTTACTGAGAGAAGTTTTCAGGCTCCGGCGGCCTCGGACTCGTGATAAAATTTTCATAAACTTCTTTTTTACATTAAACAAATTTTGTACAGTTATTATGTATGAAAAATATGAAATTTATTTATTAATTGTGATAAAAAGGTTCAAATGACCAATTTTCTAGTTTAAGCAACAAAAGCCTAATACCTCAAAATTTTGCGTTGAACGACGCATATGAACTCGGACTCTAAGTAATCCTATGTATCTCGGGTTTGGGTGCGCTCAGATTAAAATTCTTGGCTGACTTGCAGCTCAGAAAGGGAGCCCAAACTAATAGGAATCCATGCCCGGAAATTTTGTAGTACGTGGCCAGGAGCGCTTCCCTATGATGACCTCTTTAGAAGCATGCGAATGAAACGCGCCTATGCAATTTTAATCCATAATCCTGATGTCCTGATAATGTGTCCTAACTACCCTAGAAGCTTGCCGCAGCATTTATGCGACCCCCTCTTATATATAACATTTTTAAACTTGCTCATTTCGACAAAAAATATACTAAAAATATCATTTAAAGAACTGTAGTTTGGAAAGAGAAACCAATCACAGATTTGAAATCGGTGGCTTGAAAATATCCAAAATCTGTTTTAAAAAAATTTCATGTAATGGAAGACAAAAAGCAAAAACAAAAAAATCCCAGTGTTATGTGTCAAATAACTAGTTTCTACACTTAAGCTGTAAATTAAGCAGTAATACTTGTGGATACAGAGTCTAAACTTATTATGAAACACGGAGTGAATTATTAAACACAGTACCCATTAAAATCTAGAACAATACGGCTCTGTATTTGACATAAAAACGCAAACGACCTATAGGGGGTGTTGTTATTTGAGGCGAATGACTGCTAGCAGAACAAAACGTTCAGTGGCTCTGGAGATTTCTTCAGTGAAGCATGGTTATGTCCCTTCTTCACTGTGTCTAACTAGATTTTAAGAAAAATAATAAATAAAAGTGATATTCTTTCTTAGTCAGGCGAAAAAGAAATAGAATCCCTTTAACAAAGATGGAACATTTAAAACACTTTGGAAAAATATTTGTAAATAAGGAGAAAAATAATATGTATCTATACTCTTATGAGAGAGAAATTCTAATCCGACAGAAATTTCTTGACTAAATTTAACGATCTAATATGAAGAATCTATTTAAACTTTACATTCCACAATTTTCTGAATTAAATTACTTCAAACATTAAAGCAATGTTATATCATTTGATTATATCATAATGTTATATGATTTGATTTTATAGAAAAAGTTTTTTGGCAACAATTTTTATCGAAAAATTTAAATTTTCAATAAAAAAGTGAAATTAAAAATTCCTCACATTTAAGTGAAAAAAGGTTCATATTGAGTTCATTTTTTTCTTTTAATCTTAAAGATCTTAATCAGACTTCGAAAAACCATAGTGTGCAGAACTATCATCAAATTAGAAAAAAAAGATATTTAAGAATAAATTTTCTTATAAAATCATAGCACTTATTTGCTTTATAAATCCGGAGAATCCTAAAATAAAATGTTCTTTGATTTAAAAATTTAATTCTCAAATAATATATACATATATTACCACTTCATAACTTTAAAATGACATATTATTCTATGAAATTTTTTACTTGTAAGGTCTCGATATAAATTTCAATATATAACTTGACTGAATTCCAGTTACATTTATCTTTCAAAATTAAGAAAAAATACTTACCAAGATAGCATTAATAATTTATTAATAATCCACACAAATGATGCTATTTCAAGTAAGTCTGACGTCTCTTCATTGTTTTCCGAATTGCATAGATTCAAAAATATATACTATTCTATAACACTACAGTTCTGCACATTCTTATACCACATGTATTCATTGAAATGAAGTAGGCAATGGACTTTTAACGTCATCACTTTAATTTTCAATGAATTAAGCACAAACAATACCGTAGCACACATTCGTAATAATATGTGAACACGAATGCTCTCAGTTCACCAAAATGATGTTGAAAGTGTTGGATAATATAAAGGAATATTATTTGCATTAATGAAAAATTGTTCTTGAAATGTCTGTTCTGTTTAGAAAACATTTACCGATGTTATGTGTTCCTTTGTCAAGTTCTTTAGCTTTCTCCCTTGTGAAGTTTCGTTTTCTATTTGTTGCTGGGGGAAAAAACGTCAACTTCCTCAGTCATTCTGACGGAACTGAACGATAACTTAACAAATAGTAGCCTGAAAATGTCCGCCCCGCGAGAAGGCGGATTCCCGCCAGATGGTGTGATCTTGAATAGGATTAAAGTGAGACTATAAGACTCAAATCTCTTTTAATGATTCTATCATACATATCGTTAAAGATTATATAATTTGATAACTGAAAAAAAACTTAACTAAGAAACTTTGAAAACTAAAACTTTGATAAAAACGAAACTATGTGCAATCGCGGATGATTTCTTAAATCTTATACTGCAATGGTCTTTTCTTAAGGAGATATCCAAAATAATTTAGGTACAGGGAGTTATAAATTTTGCAATGTGCAAAAACAACCAATTTCTAAAGAAATAAGAAATAATTATGTAAGACGTGTTGTTTTTTAACAAGGAAGAAACTTTATCAAAATCTGACTAATTATTATTGAGGAAGGGTTAAAAACTTCTTTAAATGTGTTTCTGATAATCACCTTTGACTCCTCTATTTTCTCCAGCAATCAAATAAATTTTAGTATTTATAACCCAACTTTGTTATTAGAATCTGATGAATTTCCTCGATTGTCCATTCTGCAGAATCTATTGAATAATGTTTTTGCTTTCTCTTGGCTTAAATATTAATTTTTGACCCCCAAAAAGAATAATTTTGACTTCATTTTGTCAAAGATTCTTAAAATTATAATCATTGTTGAGGATGGTGATTATGGAACATCCTTTATAAACGGTTTCGATTATTTATTTTAAAACCACTGGGGATAATATTTTCTCATTTTATTGTACCAAAAGTATTCATCTTAAGTAAAAAGAAACTTATTTCATTGAATAGATAAAACTGAAATACCTGCAAACGTCATCAGAAAGAGCCTATCTATATAATAAAAACGTACCTAATTCATAAATAAATGATTATTTCTTGCTTGCAAGCAACCAAATATATTTTCTTCCAGCTTGTTCACTTAATTAATACTCTCCCAAGCAACTATACAACAGCAAACAATTCTTGTTTTTATTCAATTTTTACTACTCGAGTGCTATATTAGATTGCACCCAATGCAAGCTTATGTATTGGTATTCCCATTTACAGCCGAAGTAATCATAAAACGTTAAGACTACTCGACTTACTGGCAATTTTACGAGTTACCAATTACAGCACATTTTTACCTTTAACGGGAATGCCTCATAAAATATTCTACATCTTTACGTCAAGCGATGATTGTAAAAGAAAATGAACAGCTTTAAATATTGCAACAAAAAAAATTTAAGTATAAGAGAGAAGTAATTGCAGATTTAGATTGATTTTCAAATTAAACTATTGTTAGTAGTCATACAGTTCAATCCATATTGTTTTTAGCATAGTGTATTTTTAAGCCGCTGTCAATTCTTTAATGTTTTTAATAACTTTCTTTGGTAGCTTTCATATTCGATTACATTAAATGAATCATGAAGTAATGAAATAAAATAAAATTTTAAAAACTATAAATTTTAAGTAAATTGAAAAAGGGAATCTAATTTTATTTTTGTTTCTTTTGTATTATGTATGGAATTATTTTCTCCTTTTTAGTCCACTAGAAAAACGTAGTTTTTCAAATTTTATTTTCTTGTCTCCTTCTTTTTACTTTGAGTCACTTAGTTTATTTATATCGGAAAGTGGTTAAAATTGCTGACGTAGAAGTGTGTACAGCATTCTCTTTTCTACTTCAAACATTGTGCAGCAGTTTCAATTCTCAGAAGTAAAAATAGTTAGAAAATAAATATCGAGTAGCCATATCAAACATTATTCCTCGGTTAAATTCCACGTACTAGCAGCAAGCTTTGCCATCGCACTAAACGAGTTCGCAATATGTTCGAGAGCGATAGTTATTTCCCTTTTTACTACTATATCTTACATTATCAATATTTATGATGTTATGTTACCTTCTTATAAGTAGTATAACTAGCTTATTGTGCTCCTTTGGCACAAAAAAAAATTGAACATTTTTATAATTCTAAAAGTCTTTGTTTCCGAAGTGTAAGCTCATTAATTTTCTTTGTGCAAAAACAATAAAATGTTACTGTTTAAAACCCTTTCTATAAATCGTGTAAGAAAAAAATTATAAAAAAACACTACTTTTATTATCAATTATAACTTATTAAAACGCAAACGAAAAACTAGCTAATACATTTTAAAACGCGTAAGATTTCAGTTAAATATATCTGATACATAATATTCGTTATTGCTGCCCTTTATGTATTTTTAGTATTATCCTTACTAAAGTGGTGAATATAAGAACCTAATGTATTTAGAGTTTCAAACTAATATTTAAGAGAAAAAGGAAAACAAGCACTTATTACTAATCAGTATAGAGAAAGGTCATAGCATAGATGGCATTAATATAATTAAACCTAGTTTATTTGTCTGATGAAAATCAAAATGGCCAAAATAATAACCTAAGCCTCCAATTTTTTTATTCAACAAATAAACAGATTTTGATTATTTTAATTTCACATTTACGATGATTGACTTAGATTATGATTCGAAAGATTTTAATAACGTCCTTGGTTTTTTTTATTTATTTATTTAAATATTAATTGGTGCTCCATGAAATATGTTTCATTTACTTTCTTAAAGAGATTATTTAATATATTATACAGTGAGCGAAATAAAAATTGATCGCTTTAAAAGTTGACGAATTTTCACGTTCGAAGATGCAATCTAAATGTTTAACTTTAAATAAAGTTAACTAATAAATGCAGGAAATATTTTAAGTTACAGAATCGGGTACAAAAACGTATTTCCCCGTGTTAAACCATTATATTTTTTCGAACGATTCGGTTTTCTTGACTCAGAAAAATATGGGGCTAGCCGCAATCTGGAAAATATATTCTCGATAGTTCAATCTGGTTCGTGGTTGAAAGTAGATCCCTTAATATTAATTTCTCTTTTTGCATATTTTTAAATCTGTTTAAGAGTAGGAGAAAAAATTTCTTTTTGCACATAATTATGAAAGTAGTTTACCCAAAGATAATTTCAGGCTCAAAAAAAATATTTTTTAATAATTATGATTTTTTTATTTATAAATTTAAAAATGGTTAAAAAAATATTGGATTGTAAATGCATACACATTTATACATCATTTTTATTAATACAACATTAAATGAAAAATTAAAATTGTGAATGAAATCAGAGAAATGAAAATTTAAAAATACGAATTTTTTAAAACTTCTTTATTCAGAAACTCAGACAACTTTATTCAAATTTTCATTGTAGCATTTAAAATTTTCTGACTATCATTAAATTGAAAGTAACTAAAAATTTAATTTTTACATTGAAGTATTTTAGAATATATGTGTTTTGTAATTATGAGCAAAAATTGTTTGATTCGCTTAAATATTTGCAAAGATAAGCTGAAATAGCAATAATTGAAATTAAATTTAAGGGGTTCAAAATTTTGGCAGCTTTTCCGATTTAACTAGTGGGGTCATATTTCAAAGATAGAGGCTATCACCATAATTAATCACCATCTATCATAAAAAAGCAACGTTCATTCAATAAAAGTACTTTTTTGTATTTGATTATAATAACTTTGATTATATTGCACTTGAGTTCTTTTTAATATAAATATTAAAATCATTTATCTAAATGTTTCTCAAAAGAATATTGAATAATTATAATTTTTATCATTTAATTTAATTACATTAGAAAATGTTTTAAATGAATCATAATTTTCACGCCACGTTACATAATTTTAAATACCAGCATAGAAAATTGGATTCTAATCAAATCAGTTGAGCGGTTTATAAAAAATAAAGTTCTTTTAATTTTTTATTCCTGAGAAGGTTTCTTCGTTGAAACATTGGATTCTGTTTAACAAAATGTAAACTTTTTTAAACCTTATAGTTCAAACAGTTTCGATCTCCCATGATTGTTGCATTAAATAATAAGATTATTACAATTATTCAGTTGATGCTGTTTGATTTTTCGATTGATATGAGATTTAATTATTTGGTTTATACTATTTCTGATTTTTTTCATTCATTATTTGAAAACTAATTTTTTCTTATTGAGGAAATACAAAGTTTAAAAAATGTTTTATTTGAGAACCTATTTAAAACCATACTTGTTCTTGCTATTACAAGAACAAGATCAAATATAAGATCAGATCAGAGATAAGATATGAGAGACAAGATTCTTTTATCAAATTTTTAATAAAAAAATGCAATTTTTTTTATAAAAGTAGGCAGAAAAATTTTAAACCAGTTTGATTGCCATAGGAAACTTGAAGGTGTTTCTAGCAATTCAATCCAAACTAATTTTGTTATTATTGTTATCTAATTAATAATAAGAGTCTATCATAACTAAAATTTAATCTAATAAAATACCCACTGCCTACAAAGATTAGTATAGAAATAAATTTTTTATTATAAGAAATCTGTAAAGAGATGGAGAATTCATAAGAGTAAAAAAAAAGTATATAAAATTGAATTTAAAATCATATTCTAACTTTTAGTACAAATAAGCGGACAGTAAATATTTTCATTGTTAATTTTTTTTAATCAATGCTCAAAAATAACAGAAATTTTTAATGTATTCAGACTTACTTAAAAGAAATTAACACAAATATTGTAATCAAACCTTACAATTAATTCTAATAGATTCAATGTGCCAGAAATTTTGAAATGCTGCTTAAAAAGCGTTTAAAAAAATTAGCATAAAAATAGACCATAAATGTTAAGAATTTTATAATAGTTTTATATTTATATTTTGATTATTTACATTCTTCAATTTTTTATATTTTGAATTATAATTTTATTTTTATTTATTTTTTTCAGCAATTGAGTGATTGAGCTTTAGCAATTGAAATATTTTACATCTTCGATTTTAAGTTTCCTCATGAAAGAATCGGTCGTTTCGTAAAGAACTTTTTACCTAAATTAACATTTCGCTCACCATAGTCATAACCCAGGTGAGGGTTTCGATATTATTTTTATTTCTCCTTTGTTTAAATATCAATTTACTACCCCTATTTTGGAAAAAAAAATTTCATTTTTAATAAGTATTCTGTGAATACTTATTAAATATATTCTGTCTACACACACACTGACCAACTTGACTTCTTTGCTTTATACTAGGGTCTGGGGGGAGTATCATGCAGTGAGACATGAAAATGGTGCCTTGGTGTTTCTAGAGAGTAATCAGAGAGCCATGTAATAGCTAGGCAAAAGGACGAATCAAGTTCATCTTCCAATGTTGCTTTTTTACTCCGAAGGTAACGGATACTTCATGGACGATAATGTAACTCTATATCGTGCCAGAAGCATACAAAATAGGTTCAACGAACATCTTTCCAATACCTGGTCTTGGCAACCCCAAAATCTGGATGTTAGCCTAATAAAAAAAAAATTTGGGACACGTTGGAAAAGCACATTCGACAGCAATCACTTCTTCCATCTAATTTACAATATATTAAGCTCTGCTTAGGCAGGCATAGTATTCCCCCTGGGCATAAATACAGAAAATATAATCCTGTAGAATCGATGCTCTCACGAGTACGAAATGTTATTCGAGCAAAATGAGAACCAAAAAAGCATTTATCTAAGGTTTCTAATTCACTGGTCAGTGAGTGGATATTAAGGAGGACATAAGGAAACATCCCTGTATTTACACATACAGGATAAAAATTTGATGAAATAAATCGGGGTGATATAATTCATGTTCTAGATTAAAGGAAAATTGTTTAAAAAAGTCCAAGTTTAACTATATAATATAAAATATTTTAAAAAACAGTGTGATGGAAATATTTATCATCATGCAAATTTACTCGTTAAGCTCAGTGCAAAATTAATAAAAAAAATAATATATCTATGTATCATTTTTGTTCCTGAGGATAATTAAAGCAACAATTATTATTCTCTTCTTGCAGCACTCTTATAATTTCATCTGCATCGCGGTACTAGTCGTCAGAATTTTCGTCATGCAGGCCATCTTCTGATTAGCAACCGCCTTCTAACTGGCCTAAGTAGTCTTCAATCCTCCTCTTTTTTAGTATACTTCAATTTCTCTACAAAAATAACATAAAATAAGCAAATAGTAAAAAACATTTTCGTCATCGTCATACATTAGAGTGAAACAGCTCCATAGTGATGTAAATTTCTATCACATGGTTTTGGGAAGATTATTTGGGTATTCGATATAAATTACACAGAAAATTACAGAAACGCAAAAAACAAACCTTCTTACTCATCGCTTTTATAAACAAAAAATTCTCAGAATAGCTATAAAAATATTCAAGGAATCGTACACTTCTTGCAAGTCACAACGAATGGTTTAATGACAAGTTCAAACCCGCTCTAGTAATTGTGGCATTTTTTTTTTTTTTTTTTTTTTTTTTTTTTTTTTTTTTTTTNTTTTTTTTTTTTTTGGCAGCTACGTTTCTTGTTACTCAATAGTCGCGATAAAAGTTGCCAGAAACAACTAATTTACAGTTCTTGGTACAATTTTTCGTTCACTAAATGATATGATGCAAATTTTCATCATTATGCAAATAAGGGTTGATAGTAGAATGTCGATATTAGATAGTCGAATTGGCGATCGAAATGGTGCTACAGGTGGCGAAGATCAGAACTCTCTACCTAAGGCAAAGCTTCACATGTTTTCACCATTAGCGTGTGTAGAGTCATAGGAGGTGAAAGTACGTTACTTTCTCTCTTGATTTTTAAATAGATGAAAAACTTTTAAGTTAGAAAACTATTTGGAACTGAAAACAATATTAGAGTTCTAAAAGAATGCTTCGTGGAAGTTTAAAAAAATATTTTTGACAATAATATTAAAATATTTTGAAGTACGAAAAATATTAAGAAAGAGGAAAATATCGCAGTGCGTCAACTGAGAACAGGAGGTGAGAGAAGAGTAAAGGTCAAGTCACGGAACTGGTCTTGTGATTGCGAATAGAAAATTTAATTTATAAAAAAAACACTGTAACATAAAAAAATTTTATTGTTACAGTTTTATTTTTGTTTGCTTATTTTTTTTAATGATTTAAACATCGGGGTTAACCTGATAACTTTTTAAAATTTGTAATTAATGCATATCTTTTGTAAATGCTTTATTTATATTTATGAAATTTTAAGACATTTTTTACGTCATAAAGAAGAGATATATTTAATAATTAGTTTGCTCAGGTGGTAAATTCGTTATTTAACTGAATTTTGAAGAAAACATCGAATCTTATTTAAAAAGAAATGGGCAGGCAGAAGCGTACGTCTACATATTCAAAATATCTTCAATTTGCATTATTGTTCTAAGATTAAAACATTCTATTTAAATTGATGTTTCATGTGTGGTTCTTTGAATCTATTATTTTTCTACGATCCACTTAACGGATAATTTTGAAGAGGCTGCACTTAGAACATCCATTCGTCATTTTAACACTCAATACTAAAGTATAAATTGAATTAGGCACAGCAAAAATCTTTTTACATGGCTTAGTTACCCGTTGTTAAGAAACCTTCTATCATAATTCATTCACTAGAGATTCACTTAAAAAGATGTTCTCCAACGTACCATGTAACGACATATACTCTAACGTAACAACAAAACTAGTCAAATTAAAAGGGAAGGCTAGTCCGATCGTCCGAGAATTGTATCTTCGTGATGATATATCCTGCCATAGTTCTTTATGTAAAGCATGTGACAACACAGGTAGTGGGCACCATTACTCTTGAAAATTGAATATTTTTATTAATAGTTAGTCACTTATAACCAACTATGAGAACATTCTTTTTCCTGCTCCATCCTATACTTTTCACATTTTAGTCAGTAATTCTGCTAGGCATTAGAAACTACGTGTTTTTCAGAGGATATTTCCATACCATGATCTGTCACACCAAGGCCCTAAATGGATTTTAAACTTTCAAAAGGAAGGCCATGTAAAAGTTAAAAGACATGTAAAGGTGTGGGGAGATTTCCGTATCCTGATCTGTGGCAGAATAATCGCCAAGTCTAGGCAACTTCTGATCAGTGGCCCTCGAGAAACTAAAAAAATATCACAGAAAGGGACCAACTTGAAATGTATAACTCCTGGCAAATATCTACATGTTTTTTTAAAAAAGTTTGCAAGTTTAAAATCTATTTGGCACCTTGGCGATTGTAGTTGGTGCAACAGGTTAGGATATGGAAATATCCCCAAATGTTTGACCAGGGGTGGAAGCTATAGTGCAACTTTCAGAAAAACTCCTCCAGACACCTGTCTCATGTCATGGCAGGTACTATGGTTTCGAGAAAAAGATGCTTCGAATAGGGATGTGGGGTGAATAGTTTTGTCTTAACCCTGCATAGGTCATCGTGAGTAAACCAATCGACACCTTTCCTCCATTTCACCTCCATTAGAAATGTGCTCTCGCTTGTTACCATAGCAACAGACAGTCCCAGACTTTTAGTCTGGAGTTGTTCTCAAATCCACACTATAGTTATGCTCCTCGAGTTGGCTTAGAAGTTGCCAAGATCACGATAAGGAGATCTCTGATACTTATGGTTAAGGACATCGAAATTTCTTGATTCTTTTTTACTACAGACATGTCCCTGTTTAAAATATGAATTCTATATCCATTAATATGACATTCATTATTATTATATTAATTTATAGACAAGACAAAGAATTTCAAACAGGAGCCATATATATACAAATTAGGCTTTTAGTTAGGGCTGATAAAACATCTGCAAAAAGGAAATGTTAATGTAATTTGATACTCAGAATTATTTTATTAATAAGAATATTTCATAATTATTCAAAATTATTTCCTTTCAATTATTAATAAGGAAGAAAAAATATTTATTTTATACATAGATTTAAAATTTAGTTATACTATTGCTTCCATTATATTTTTTGCATATTTTTTTGTCACACTAGAGAATTGTGTGTCCCTAGGGATGCATCACTACTTTTTTTGGCATCTACTCTACAATTGTTAGTATACTTGTTAGTCTATACCGAAATCGCTGTTAATTCTTGAAAATATTATTAAACTCTTCATTTAATATTAATTAATGATGTGTTTTCTTAACTAAAAATAAGAATTAAAAATATATTAATGAAGTTCCAATAACTATTCAAATTTGTATTATCTTCAAAGCTTTTTTTTTTTTTTCTTATATCAGTTTATAATGCTAAAATGTGCGTACTGGAATACAAATTAAATCTCTATTTCTTGGATTTGGTTAATACTTATAACAATGCCTAAATGAAGAGTTTAAAGGAAATTTTATTCTTTATGCCTACACCACTTTCCTATTAAACTACAATTTAGAGAAAAATTATTCAGCTGTCAGTAAAGAATTAAACACACACAGACATATATATGTATACAGGGTCCTCGCTAAGGATTTCAAATTATTAGTCAAATATCAAAAGTATTCGCCAATTTTCGAAAGTCTTCACCAAATGCAAATCTTAAAAATTTTTTATGATAAATTTTTTTTCTCATATAAAACTGTTTTGCAGTAGTTTGTTTCAGGCTTATATTATTTGGACTCAATTCTAATTGGTTACACAGCGCATCTACCGAAAATTACTGNAATGCAAATCTTAACAATTTTTTATGATAATTTTTTTTTCTCATGAAAAACTGTTTTGCAGTAGTTTGTTTCAGGCTTATATTATTTGGACTCAATTCTAATTGGTTACACAGCGCATCTACCGAAAATTACTGTAATCGAATAAAAAATATTGATTTGTTTAGAAAAAATTCATTTTGACATAATTTTTGTTTTTTTCCAGTGGAAAAAATCATTCGCCAAATTTAATTTCCAAATTTCCATTTTCTTCATTTTTTTGTAATTTTGAAATTTCTACTTCAAATAAATACATATACCAATTTTTTAAACCATTTATAGAGGGGAATGTAGCGATAAGCATTTTTTCTTGTCAGCTTCTTTTATCTCACTTTTCCATCCCTAAATAAACCAAGCAGATGCGTCCAACTCAGGCAGATGATGCACCTGTAAGGCGTCAGTGGGATCAATATGCATTCTCTGTCAGAGGGAATGAGTAATTATTCATTATTGGTCAAAGGATTCGACACTAATCTATGTTAATAAGGCCCTCATTTCAACTCCTTTTGGCTATCAGTTCAGTTAAAAAAAGCCTGCAAACAAGTGTCTCAAATTTAACTATGGAGAGCAGTTAACGTAATACGTTCTCCATTGATGTTAAAATGGGCATAATCAAAAAAATTGAAAATGGATGTAATCAAGCTGATATTTGCAGGGAATATAAACTTTCCAAATCTACAGTTTGTTACAAATGGAAAAATAGTCAATTAGCAATTCCTGCTCATGAAAGAAATTTAGATGGCAGATAAAAGTTGAGAAAAGAAAGCAGATCACAAGGATGTTGAAGAAGCGTTACTGAAGTGGTTCAGCATTCGAAGAGGCAGCAATCTTCCAGTATCTGGGCATATGTCGAAGACTTTGCTAAGCCATTTTGTAAGACTACTTTTATGTGATCAAATGGCAGGTTAGACAGGTTTAAAAAGAAGAATAACAGAAATTCAGGAAAAATTATCTGAGGGTTGGCAGGTCTTTCCATATCTGATGTTGAGGATTGCTCATCAGCTAAATATTACAAGATTTTTTTTGTACGTAAGACGAAGAGTAATAAAAAAATAACACATCTTTTGCTACTACATAATATTTTTCAGTCATTTATTTGAATCATGTGTAATAAAAGGGAGAATTTAAGGAACCATTAGTTAAATCGCCTGCTAACGGTTATAGTGAACTCCCAGTTATAGTGAACCGAAATGTCAGTCCCTTGAAGGTTCACTATAGCGGGGTTTGACTGTAATATGTTTCATTCTTAGCATTCTGAATATCAAAGGGATCATGAAGATTAAGGCTCCACTTGCTTAATGAGACCTACAGCATCATGTTGACAATGTAGAAAGCATTGTGCACCACCCCCTTTATGTCTTTTTACAAGCTTGCCATGTGAAACTGGATAGGCTTTGCACTGTTAGTCTGT
Source organism: Parasteatoda tepidariorum (assembly GCF_043381705.1). Lineage (NCBI taxonomy): Eukaryota > Metazoa > Arthropoda > Arachnida > Araneae > Theridiidae > Parasteatoda > Parasteatoda tepidariorum. Next base: position 59,857,954 of record NC_092206.1, on the reverse strand, counting down.
ATTAGTTAGTTAGTCCTTCTCAATGACACCATAATGCCTTAACCATTTTGCCAATAATACTTTGAATAAAATTATAAATAAATAAAAAGTTGGAAACCAATAGTCTTGTAAATTGATTGTCCATTTTAGTTTTTTATTACTTTCATTTTGAAAATGATCTTAACTGTATGCCTAAAACAATAAAATAACTAAAATCTGTCCAAATGAAAAGTTGCACTATAAATTAATTTTTATTTGTTTTTTCAGACTCAAAACCAAGTGGACTACAAAAAGATGTGACTCATTATGCCCTGCCTTGCATAGACATTATTTTGAACTATTTGGAAATTTTAGAATTACCGGAATTGCAGGGATTTATTATTTTACAAAGTATTGCTGCTAAAGTAAGTTAAGACTGATAAAAAATTCTTATATAGTTTGTTTTATCTCATCTTATTTTCCCCTCTAAATTAACTTCTAAATTGTTAAACAAATCTCATCATTTTATGATAAAGATATTCTATATTTTTAAATTCATTGCTCTTATTTCAGCAATAAATTTTTATTCAGAATTTATTTATCAAAACCAAAATCATGTACAATTTTTGTAGGAGATAAGTTGCTATGGTACTCACTATACTATGTTACTCACTAATATCTCACTTCTTAATGCCTCTTAGTACAATCAAAAAGATATATAAAAAATCCTTTCCTCTTTTTATTTTTTCTCTATGCTACTCTATTCTGTTTTTCACTACTAGGTGTGGTGAGTTTAGTCGTCACCTATGACATCTTAGGCTTGAGTTCAATTTCACATGCTAAAGGCTGAGTATCTGGTGGGACTAAACTTTCTCTGATTATGTCTTCGTATTTTGAAATCCTTTTTAATTAAATGTCACCCATAGTTTAAGGATGGGAAAAATATTGTTGAAGTAAGGAGATTACTACAACCAACTGCTTTTCATCTAAATTTCTATAGTGTTTGCACAAGTGCATCAATATTGTCTTTGGATCATGATAGAGGATGAATCTCACACCCTTTTCAATAGCTTAACTCTAGTGCAATGCTTCTTTAAAAAAATTTAAAAATGTATTAGTTAAATATCTTTGAAGTTGTATTTTGTTCATAACAAACACAATAATATTTTTAAACTTTCAATATTGTTAATTAGTTATTGCTGATTTGTGTACAGCGTGCAATAAAAGGACCACCCTGAATAACTTTTGCTCCAATAGTTGAATTTTCACGTTCTAGGACTCAATGGTGGAAGGGCTGACCTCAATATGCTAACAAATTAGTGCAGATGATATTTTAAGGTACAAAATCAGAGAAAAAAATTTACTTTCTCTGAATAAGCGTACCTTTTTTTACGGATTTGGATTTTGGACTCACATAATTTAGAGGTTAGCCATAATCTGGGGAATATAGTCATAATAGTTTGGTCACAAGAGCAATCCAAAGTTTGAACCCCTTAATGTTAATTTTACTTTTTGCATACTTCGCCATATCTCAAAAAACTTTTAAACAAATTTTTAAAAAATTGCATACAATTATAGAATTTATTTATTCAAGGGTAATTTGTTCAAAAAGTAACTTTTAGTAAATATTTATTATTTCTTATCATTTTTATTCAATAATAGTCGAAAAAATTTGAATTGCCAGGAATAAAATATTTTACATCATTTTAAATGGCAAAATACAAAATTTGAGTGAAATTGATCAAATAGTTCCTGAGAAATGAAATTTTAAAAAGTTGTATATGTAAAATTCAATATCTCAGGAACTATTCCATCGATGTCCCTCAAACTTTATATCGCTCTCCTGACCAAACTATTGGGACCATATTACCCAGTTGCGGTTGCCCCTTATAGTTTGAGGTTCAGAAATCCATAAAAAAAGGGTATATTTATTCAGAGAAAGTACGTTTTTGCGTCAGATTTAATTAATTAACATATTTGAAGTCCCTCTCTCAAACCATTAAGATTGAGTACTAGAACTTGAAGATCTGGTTATTAGGTCAAAAGTTATTCAGGGCGATCTGCTTATTTTTTTGCGCACTGTACCTCTTGAATTTTTTTACTTTTAAAAATTCTAAAAAAAATTTTATTTGATAATTTATTCTTTATTTAATAGGTAATGCAAAGTATGGGCCAACGATTTAGTAAACGCCTCCTCAATATTACTAAAGATATTCGACATGGAAGTACTGTTTTTCTGAATGAAATTTCTATCCATACTCATGTTCCTAGATCTTTTTCTGAGTCTTATGATGAATGGTTAATTAAGTATGTATATAATTCAAAATTTATTATGGAATTTAAATTGTTATTCTTGATATTTTCTTATTTAAATATTCAATCTGGTTTACCTCTGTTCTGTGCAAAATTATAAGACTTCTTTATGAGCATTTCAAATCATTTTAATTTTGAAAAACTTTCTATGCATTTAAAAAAGTACTCTCTAAGTTTATATAGTCAAATATGATTATCTTTCTTAGCAAAGTTACTCATAAAGGCTTTAGAAGATTTAATTATTACAAAAGGTTTTTTTTTTTATTGCACAAGCTATTTGTAACCTGAAAATGAAGGCTTTAGAAGATTTAATTACTATTATTTAAAAAAAATTATTGCACAAGGGCCATTCTCCCGTTATGCACAGGACATTTGCAGGCCTTTGAAGTTAATAAAAATAGTAAAATAATGGGGTAATAAATTTTTTTTTACAATTCAATTCAAAACAAGTCTGTTTCTTAAAGATTGCATAGAAAACAAATAAAAAATTAAAGTTTAAATACTTGAAAAGGGATTTAATATAGTCGTTATGCACGGGACTCAGAAAAAAGATTAATTTCTACCCTGACTTCTATTTTTCATAAACTCTGTGAATTTAAAACTTGTATATTGTCATTATATTTTTTTCTTAGCTGATAAATATTACTTCTATTAAATTATGCTGGATGTTTTCCAAATACATTATTTGATAAAATTCTAAATTTATTTTATTTGTGTTATGCACGGGACATACCTAATGTTATGCACGGGACATGTCTGCAATTTATTACACACGGAAGCATACACTTGATTTAATTATGTATATTTTGAAGTGGCAACACTAATTCATACTTTGAATTTAGTTTGGTGATCTGGATTAGAAGCTTTATAAATCATTATAAAGGATAATTACAACTGTATCGCCAAAGAAAGAAAACAGAGTTTAGGAATAATACACCATCAAGAAGCCAAATTGAAAATGCCTACAAGATTTATCAAGCTGTCGGAAAAGCAATGAGAAAATCATTAAAATCTTTACCTAAATCTCCAACCAAAAAAAAAAAAAAAAAAAAAAAACAGTAGTTTCTGTAATTGCAACAAATTTTGGCTTAAACATGCAAGCTAGTCAGAAAAATACTATTAGTGATGAAGAGTCACCTAATTTAGTACGATAAATTTTTTTCCATTCAGATATTTTTTTTACAGCACCAGGAATGAAAGATGAAGTTACAGTTTGGAAGAATGGTGAGAAAATTAAATTAAGAAAATATTATTTGGTGACATATCTGAATGAAGCATCAGAGTTGGCAAGGTTTAAAAAAGAAAGGATTAATCAACGGTTTAAACTGTCCTGTCCAAAACTCTATGGATCAAATTATATTAAAATTTTAAAAAAATAATGTGAAAAATAAAAGGTTAATTTTTGAACAAGGAACAAAATGAAGACAAGTTTTTGTTTTGTTAAAAAATTTATTATTACTTTAAATATTGCATTATTTATCCTTATGCAAAAACATAATTTATCAGTACTAAAAGCATATTTAAAGGATAAGGTACTCACTTTTGTTATTCAATGAATTGTGCAGCTTCAAAAGTTATTGATCTTTTCCTATTATATTATTTTCCTTTAATAAGTTAAAGTAAATTGTATAAAAAATATAAAATATTTATTAATGTATGTAATTATTATGTGTTTAATAGTTTCACATATAGAATTTTTATCTTTTAACCAATGTTTAAGGTTTTGGACACTTTAAAACAGTTTAGGACAGTTTTAGGCAGCTAAGACAGTTCCAATTGTGCAGTCTGCGGAAGATTTTGCAAATGTTGTGAAAAAAGCTATGCCACCTATTACACTGATGCTATTTTTAGATAAAGATATAAACAGAGATATATGTGGGCCAACGCAAGAGTAATACAAGGAATTTCTAAAATGCATGGAATTACATATTCGCCTTCTGGTTTAAAATTTCATAAAAATGCTGTAGCACCAATAAAAAGAAATCTTAATACCAGGACAATTAACACCACAAAAAGTATTGGAGGAAATTGGGTTATTGTGAAATATGATAATAGTTTATATGCTGGAGAAGTTACGGAGGTGCTGGGAAATGATATTGAAGTTTCTGCCATGGTAAAGCCTGGAAAATATTGGAAATGGCCTAAACGAGAAGATAAAGTGTTTTACAACATGAAGAAGTTGTTAAAGTTACTCAGCCACCTACAGTTATAAATGCTCTTGGAGTTTTTGATTTTCCCGATTTTTAGAGAAATCTAAGTTGTGCACGGGACATGAAAACAAGTGCTAATTTTTTATCTAATATTAAACTTAGAGGAACTTCCTTTGTAATAGAAGTCAGTACTAAGAGAAAGAAAGTAAAATTGAAGCAGTTTCTGTTTTGCCCTAAAAATAAATGAGAAAAATAAAAATTATCATGTTTTTGTGTTATGCACGGGACAACCAATGTTTGCTCTAATAAATTTTTATTTTTTACACAATTTTAATATGATTTTTAAATTTTTAATTTATTTTTAAATAAGAGCATTATATAGACATATGGGAAAAAAAGAAGAAAATTGAAATGCTATAATATTTTTTCAGCTAAGGAAATAAATGTAAATATGTTGATTATAACAAGAAAACTTAAAAAGTACAATGCTAAATTTTAAGAATTGATTCCATAATAAAAATTTAAATATAACTATCATTGTATCTCATTTTTTAAGATTTAGCCTATGTACTTTATTATTGAATAAATTAAAAATATGTACAAGTAAGATAAAAATTGAGGTTTAGAGTGTTTACAGTGGAGAATGGCCCACAAGCTATTTGTAGCCTGAATATTTTAACAATGCTTGGTTTGTCTTAAAGTGCCCCAAAAAAAACATTAAAGCCGCCTTTTTCTTCCTTTATTTTTTTGTAAAAAAAAAAAAAAAATTACCCTGTATTTTGCTATGACATTTAAAAATAAACTTATAATTCCTTTGCATTATGGTTTTATTATAACTTTGATTTGTTTTAATCTTTTTAAGATGCTGTGTCAGAGTAGCTGAATTTTATTCTGATCATTTGGAACGGTCTATACCTATAATCTTAATTACACATAATATTGAAGTATGTTTGCGTTTTGTTTTGTTTTTTTAATTTTTGTATTTTTATATTCTGAATTTTTTAGATTTTCCCACTCATGTGCATTTTTTATTACTTTTTTGAAGAAAATTTAATATTTTATGTTACTTCCTGTTACTAAATATTTGATTGAGGCTGTGACATAATTATAGCAGTAGTTTAATTAACATAATTATAGATAAAACACTCCAAAACATTTAATGTTAATTTTCTCATAAAGCTAATTAGCACTTCATTTCAATTGTAAAAAATACTATGATAAATAAAGATTTGTAGAAGAAAAGTAAAAAATTTTAAATGCAATTAAGAAAATAAGTACTTTAAAAACTTGCCTAGGAAAATTTAGCCTTGTCTAAATTTTGGTATAAATGCACCTAATTTTAGCTGAATTTACCAATACCCAATATATCAACTGTTATAAGTTTCACATGGAATCTACAGATTTTAATTTACACTACGAAATTGCTCTAAAATTTTAAACTAATTTCCTAGTTTCTTTAAATATTAAATGCCATCTTATTTCAGGTCTTTTTTTTTTAATTTGTGAATGACATTTTATCTATACTTAGGTAACTTTTTGTGATTTCTATACAAAGCCTTATTTTTTGTATGTTCATAAACATTCAAAATATCAAAACTACATTGATTTTTTTGGAAATTAAATTTAAATAGTTATTTCTGATTGTCTATCTTTATGTAATTAAATATTGATGCTTATTTTGTGCTTTTAAAGAATATTAGTACCATTGTACTGTATATTAGTGCAAAAAATAGGACACAAAATAATTTCCATTATTATTAAAAATTATATCAAAGTATCTCCTCAACCATTGAAAAGTGTAGCTGCATTCACAAAATGGCACTGCTGTGAGGGAAAAAAGTTCAAAAAATGACTTAAAATAACTTACATTTTCAGTTATTATGTAAAACCAATCAACTGAATTAAGAAATCTCTGTATGCAACAAAAACTATATTTGTTGTGAACATTGTGTAAAAATATGAAATAAGTCCGTTGAAAATTTTACTAATTGGAGATACAGCAAGTAAGAGAAACATGGTTTCAAGTAATTTGTGTTTAAGATTTTATGATCAATTATCCATATAAATATATAAAATTTTACAATTAACTATAATACATCAATTCCTGGTTCATAAGTTGTTTTTTATCATTTTCAGCCGTCTCGAGTGCCATTTATTTCCAATTGTTCCAAAAGTATTAATTACCCCTTGCAACCTTCATTAAAACATTTTATAGCTAAATAAGTTGTATACTGAAAATACCATTAATTGTTTTTCTTACATTACTTAACCATATTACTTCAATGAAATAGTTAAAATTATAGTATTTTTCTAAAATGTTTTGATAAGAGTGAGCAAATACATTAGTCCACAAGTTCACACATGTCACAACGTGTCTTGCATCAACATGTTATGCTGTAACTTTTGCATTTGAAAGAAAATTAATTCAATATTTTAGTACAATAATCTTGATAGGATAAACCATAAAAAATGTTTAAAAAAAAAGTTTTTTTTTTTTTTTTTTTTTTTTTTTTTTTTTTTTAAAATTGCTCCTTTAAGTAAAAAGATAATTGACTATTTTTTTAGAAAAAGAAAAAAAGTGTTTGAAATGTGTCTCATGCTTGTAATTTTNTTTTTTTTTTTTTTTTTTTTTGAAAATTGCACTGTGCTTCCTTTAAGTAAAAAGATAATTGACTATTTTTTTGTAAAAAGAAAAAAAGTGTTTGAAATGTGTCTCATGCTTGTAATTTTATTTTAGGATATCTTACTGTTTTGGTAATTATTTATTTATAAAGGAAACTTAATTCAATTTACATTTAATAGTCTTTTTGTAAAAATGTTGCGAAAAATTGAATTTTTTGTATCTTAATTTATCTACATTGTTCTTCACTTATTTTCCTTATGGTAACTTTATTATTTTAATTATTTATTTATTTATTTTTACATTCATATTTTTAATTTCTTAAAATATTGCAGGCTTATAAATCATTGGTTCAAAATCCGAATGTGAAAGTATATACCCTTGGAGAATATTTAAACAGTCTGCACAAGAATCTAGAATCAGCTTTACAACTATATGAGTCATTAAATTTAGCAATTTCTGCTGGAACTGTTAAAGGTATCTTAATTTTTTTCATAGAGGTAATTGATAATTATTATTTTTTTTCTATAAGAATATAGTTTCAAACTATCTCAATGTTAATAAATCTCAATTATTACTGAAACTGTACTTAACTCTAGGCAACAGATTTTAGTTTTCTTGCATTTTTACATCTCATAAATATTTTTATCAGTCATGAAACTCTTATCAATTTAGATTAATCAATGTTTCAAAGGGAATATCAAATTATTTTGTTCAAGTCTTTTTCATTCAAACTTCTGCTTAATATTTTACATTTCAACCTTATATTTTTCTTACTTAATGGCTTTCATCTCTGCACTACATGCTGTAGAAGATTAAATTTTAATGCTTAAATAAAATGAAACCAATAATATATTTCATTCCTCAATAAAAAGAATATCTAAATAAAGATCTTAAATAAATTTATTAAAGCTATATTCAATCAAGTTTCACACTGTTTTCGATCTGCTAATTGATCTTGAAGATCCATTATTAAGTAAACTGAATTTATCCATGTAATTATTTCATATTAATAATGAAATGATTCTTAAATTTTAAAATTATAAAGATATTAAAACATTTTGATGATGTAACTTAATCAAGTCTCACTTTCATATTTGTTGTAATCTATGCAGAAAATATGTCACATGACTTTAAAATAAAAGGTTTCTTTGTATAAAATAAAGGGTCTAAATGTTCCGTAAAAGTCACATAAAATTTTATTAAGTTTAATTTCTCAACCTATATCTATATATTCATTTATCTATTAAATGCTAAATTTATTCAGTAAATCAATTTTATCTGAAGTCAGCATTTAATTTTATTTACAACCATTACTGTTTGAATAGAAAAAAATATTATGTATTTCCTTTTAATATCTTAATATCTATTTCATGAATCAAACGTAATAAAAGCCACTTATCGGATGCTGTTTATATCTTAAATATTTACCCCTAATGTATGAAATTTGGAATGCTCCGAAGAAGGAATGTAAATATTGCAGCATATATGGGGGGCTGAGGTAATATAAATAATAAGCCACATTTTGAAATTGTTGATTATTGCATTTTGGGTAAGAAATCTGTGTATTATGTTGTTTAGTAAAAATACATGGAACTTTTGCTTTCTTATTTAAAATTATAATTTTTAAACTAAGCTATACGTTTAGTTTAAAGATGTCATCTTTGGATAAAATTTGGCTTATCACTATATTACCCCTAGCCCTTTGTATATATTTCTTGACGGTAGTTAAAATTATATGTATATTTTAGATTTATCACGATCTTATGACAATTATTTGCCATCAAGTGTTCTTGAAGCTGGTATCAAAGCTGGTCGCTATTTTAAAGGCTATTTGAGAGTTAACAAGCATAATGCATCTGAAGAAGCTTTTGTAGCATCATCTAAGTATGAGTTCATTTTATTAACCACTTTAATTTTTAATACTGCATCTTATTTAAATTTATAATGCATTTCTTACCATCTAACTGAATTGTTATTATTTTATTGACTATTTTATTTTTAAACATGAATTTCATACACTTATAGCTGCCTTAACTTAAATATACAGATTATAGGGGGGGGGGGGAGTTCAAATGTTCTTTCCAAAATGTTTTAGCTGATTATGTTGTTAAAAAAAATTCCTTTAACAGTTTTTTTTTTAAATTTATTTATTAATCAGTTTTTTATTTGTTCAAGTAGTTTATTCATCACTTCAAAAAGTTTGTTTTAGTTTTCAATTTTTTTTTCTTCCTTTATTGCTCTTTAACAGTTTTTTTTTTTCGCAAAGTGTATGAATGAGTATCAAGCATTATTAGGTATTTATATTATTTGCATTTTTAATAGATTATTTCAGGAAGCATTATTTATAGCTAATGCAAAATCTAGTATTTGATGGTTTTCATTCATACATTTGGATAATTGACTAATTGGTTGTAAAAATAGCAAATTTGTTTTATTTATTTATTATTATTTTTCTGCTGCAATTAATTCCTTTAAAGATCATATAATGTGCCCACAAAAAATTATATTAAATACTTAAAAATATCTTACTAAATTAAAAGCATGAGTAACATTATGTCATTATGAAAGAAAACATGTATCAATGAAAAATGTTTCTTTAGACAAGTTCCAATCGTTGAAAAAGCAAATTAAGTTAAGGAAAATTCTTATCTTATTATTCAAATCATTTATAATTCATATTATATTATTATCATATTCAAATATACATAAAATTCAGATCTCTGCAACCAACTTGAAGGTTTCTTTTCATACATATCTATCTTATCTCTTTTGTTTTTTATTATTATTATTATTTAATATTAATGAAAAAATTATCATTTGAAAAAAAATTGGCCAAGAAAGGCTTTAAAGCCTCTATTACTTCTCAAATAAAAATCTGTGCTATCTGTAAAACAGTCATCACACATTAAAAAAGAAATCCTTTATTTTTTTACTGTTGGTCAAAAATCAAATCAAAAAAGTTGTAAATGTTTTTTTGTTTGTTTTTTTTCTCAGATGAGAAATTAATGACAAGTAATTTTAAAGACCAACTTTATGATAAATTTTGAACTTTTGAAACTTTATAATACAGTTAGACAAATATAATAAGTTTGAATGAATGTACTTGTTGATGAAAGGATTAAATTAAGTATAAATTTAAAAGTAAAATGCTAAAAATCTGGAATATGTGAACAAGCACAAAATAAAAAAATATATAGCAATCATTCATTTACAAAAATGCATTCTGGCAGTGAATACAATACAACTACAGGATATTAGAATGGTGACATCTATTATCTGTATATTTTTATCATACATCTTTGCATTTAAAAATAAAAATCTGTAGTTTATAAATGTAACATAAATTTGTTTAAAAATTTTTCAAATCATGTAATAGTTTTTAAAAAAGAATCTGTTTTTGTTCCTTCTGCTCAAAATGAAAATTTAACTTTTTTTTTAATTTAATTTTTTTTTTTTTTTTTTTTTTTTTGAAAAAAGCAAGTGATTAAAATTGTTGATTTAACTGATTTAGTCAATAAAACCTTTTAAGTTGTTGAAGAATCAAATAAATTACATAATACCAATTGTACTTTCTTCCAAAGATAAAACCATTTTTTTTTACTTCATATTACTTAACTAATTATTACAGTAGAAAACCTATATATCGCAGTTCTATAAACCGCAATTCTACTTAAACCTCATTAACTTCACGGCTGTAAACAATGAAAATTGTAGTTAAGAAATTTCTGTAAAAGCAAGAGCTAATAACTTTTTACATTATTTGTTAAAATTGAATGTTACAATTTCAAAGTTAAAGTTTGATAAAAAAAAATTATTACAAGTTCTAATGCTTTAAAAAATTTACTTTTTTTTTTGTATATATTTTATACTTAAGTGCATATATTTTTAATTATTTGTATTTAAAAACTATTTTAAAGAATTTAAATATTGATCTATTTAAAGCGAAATTCTATGAAATGCAAAGCATTGCATTAAGATCTTTTACTGTATTTGAAATTCTAATCTAAATGTTTGCTACTTTAAAATTTTAATTCAGAGCATTCAAGAAGGATTCGGGAGACATATTTATACATGGAATGATAGATCGAAACAGGGCAATACATGGTGATGAAGTTGTTGTTGAAATCCTTCCTGAGAGTCAATGGAAGTCTAGAAGCTTTAAATTAAAAGATAATTCTGAATCTAAAGGTAATTTTTAAATTATTTGTATTCAAAGATTTGCTGCTTTTTATCGAGTTTTTTACTTTATATGTTTGGTACTCATTTTATCAACCCACTGAAGGGTGAAAGGCAGAGTAAACCTTGCCTGCCCCTAGGCCCTGTGGCATAGAAGCATGAAGTGCTACCACTTAGCCACTAGCATGCTTGGGGACTAAACACTGGGTATTATACGGTCGGCTGTCCCCCCAACCAGAGCCCAAGTTCAAGAAACATGGGGTTGGCACAGTAGACTTTGGCCCTCTGTGGATTGTTGTGTCACTGAATTTGAGCTTTGCTTTATTAACTGCTTTTGTGTAACTTTACTCATTACTACTTTTTAATTTATAATTCACATTTCTAAACCTTCTTATCATTACAAAACTAATTTAAATTAGTTTATATTTTATTAAATTGGTAATTAAATTTGTATATGTTCGATTTTTGATAAAAATTAATGTAGGCTCAATGAATAGATTTGAATTAAATGTATAGTTTATTCGCAATTTTAATTCCAATTTTACTTCTTTTTATTATTTTTCTTTTCTGTTGGCACTTTTAATGCTTTCACAGGACGGTCAACTGAAAACTTTTATAGTAAAAAAAGTTATAGGATCATTCAATACTAGTGATTGTCACTCATTCAAAGAAAAGATAATATTGAAAGTTACAAGAAATTTTAAAAGCATTCAAGCAAATGTGCTAATACAGTAGTCTTCGCTTATTGTGATTACTTTAGGACACAACAATTTTGGTCATATTAACCAATAAATAGACAAGTCATAAAATTACGTAAATTTTTCAATTTAAGTCACACATACCGAGTTCAAAAATAAATTGAAGAGAAAAACTCACCTTATATTTATGTATTGTAATTTTGGTTTAACATATAAAAATTATACATAATTTAAGAAATTCAATTTGTGTCATCCAAACAATTTTGTTGGTATAGTTTACATACAGAAAGTTTTTTAACTCCTTTAAAACAACGTAAATTCTAAATTTTCTTGATCAATAAAGATCTTTCATGACATACTGATGCAACAAGATAAAGTAACTCTTGTTTCTTTGAGATTTTATCTCCTTTTGAGCTTTCATTCTTGAATAAGTATGTATGTTTCAGCAGTGCTCTGAAAACCAAACCAGCCTCCTCGGCATTGTAAACTAAACATTTTCTGGTTAATATGGGACAGTGTTGGCCTCTGATCTTGTAGCCAATTTTCTCTAGCTGGCTTCAGTTGGCATACTTTTGTTCGCCTAGAATTATCTTTAAAATATTGTTTTCTCATTTCCTTTAGCCCTAGAACCAACTATTTGTTGCAACAAAATCTTTTTTACCCATTTGAGTTGCTATATTTTCTGTTTTTTGTTGCCTAAGCGGTCCATTGATTGGAGTATTACATTCTCCAATATTTTAAAACCACAGTCTTCGAGCTTTTTCAAACTTATTTATCTGTACCTGATCTATTTAATTTGCACTCACTCTGAGTTTTCATTTGGTTTTTCACTTCTAATAAGATCCTCACGATTTTTCAAAATTTTGCAAAGTAGAGGCTGGGAGATCTTTAACTGTGCTAATTTATTTTTGGTAAAATCTCTCAATACTTAAAACTTAGCTATTCAGAAATTAAATTTTAAATGACCTTTTTTTATTTATAGATCTTAATCCTTTAATGCATATGTTAATGTACAAATTTCTGACAATGTTTCTCAGTTATACAATATTCTATTTCAAATAAAACCAGTTTTAGCATAAGCCAGTCAATTTTTTTCAAACAGAACTGTTAAAAGATTTATGAACTATTATGACGTTCTTGGCAATAAAAACTTATTAATAGTAATATGATTTTTGTACTTCTTATGGCATCGTCCCAATAACTAAAGAGCATCTTTAGATGATTATTAACAGCATTAGATTACAAGTCAAAATATTTTTATAGAGTTTTTACCCTTAACATTATTTACTTGTTTATTGTTGCGTTTAATTTTTTTGCAGATGCTTCGTTGGAAAGCAATGATTCAACAGTATTAACAACTCTAACTACAGGTAAAATAGTGGGAATTCTAGAGAGACGATGGAGAAATTATGTCGCAACTCTTCCAGAAGAGGATGTAAGGATTATTCTATTTATCAAGTTATTGCTTTCATTATTAAAAAAAATCATTAGTTAAAATTACTTTTAAATTTTATAATATAGTTTATTTTTTGTAATAAGTCGTAATTTTTATCATAAAATAATTGTGTAAGTTTTTTCAATATTACAGTTTTCTTTGTAGAAAATTGATTACTATAGAGTAAAAACAAATATTTTACGTGACAAAAATATATAGTTTTCTGTTATATCTTCAGTTCAGCATTCGGAATCAGTACGTGCTGAATGTCTCATTTGTTTGTAAAAGTGAGCAATTATGATATGTAACAAATATTACAGACTTACACCAAAGTGAATATGTTAGTGCTGTCATTCACTGGAAAATGTTCACAGCAACCATAATTGTTCCAGAGATCTGGTTTTTTGTCATTCTAGTATTTCATTTTAAATAATGTATTAATTTTAAAACCAGTGTATTTAGATAAACGTCAATTTATTAATAATTTAAGTCCTTAATAGCACTGAATATTATAATTATATTTTAAAATAATGCTCTTGATCTATGCATTTGTGCAAGACTAGAACAAACATTTTTTATTTTAACTAAAATAAATATATTAACATAGAATTATTCATTTACATTATTGTGAAGACTACAATCTGACAAATACCAATGTTATTCAATAAATGTCAAAACTACTTTGGTATGTAGCTGATATGTATGTTAAAGATCATTATTTTTCACTTATAAAACAGTTGTTGTCATTCAGCATTCACTGATAATAGGTATATACACTCACCATACAATAATTCATTTAATTCTAGTATTTCATTTTAACTAATGTAGTAATTTTAAAACAAAACTATTTAAGTAAAAATCATTTAAGTAATAAATTAAATATATTGTGAACCCAAAAAAATTTTTTTGAATAGTTATATAGTTAAACAATTTCAATAGTTTGTTCCTTTTCTTTTTAAGATTTAAAGAGACTTTTTTAGAAATTATAAAAATAAAATGAGTTTTATATTTTTTTATATTTATTATTTGATTTAAAAACACCAAATTGTGAAATTAGGACATTTCATTGTTAGAATGAAAATTCTATTAAAAAATAAATATTTTTCTATTTTCAGGACTCTAGTTCAGCTTCTAAAAATAAAGAGAGGATCCTAGTAATACCGTATGATTATCGTATTCCGAAAATTAGAATCGTTACTAAACAAGCTGAAGGCATTCGAAACCAAAGGTAAGTTATATTTCTTTTTTAAGTGGTTTAAACTAAGAAGCATAAAATGTGTCTTAACCTATTGATATTTGTTAATGTTTTAAGGTACTTATGGGTCATTCTCACTGAAAAGGTATAAATAGACTAAAACATTTTCTTAAATTAAAGTAATTAACCCCTTATTTCCGAAGCGTCACGAAAAAACATCTACATGCAAACTCCGGATAGGTGTTGTTTCNATAATAATGGTCAAGTTTTCTATTTTATTTTTTACAAGATTTAAAATATTTTACATTCTGCCTTGTCCATGGAGGAGATGTAATAGTCAACGGAGGAGACATTTTATATTATAAAATATAAAATGTCAATGAAGACTAGTTCATTAATTATTGGGTACAACTGATATGAGTTTAACATTAATAAGTAAATAATAAAATATTTAATTATTAGAGATGGAGCTACTTCCGATTAATCATGCTGCTATGAAAGGAAACATCCATTTTTAATCTAGGTGTACAATTTTTTAAGTAACTCTTACTGAATATTAATAAATTAAAATGTAAAGACTATTGAAATAAAAATTCAGACTCCACATGAAAGTTGGGTGTTGAGATTACTCTTTTATGAACATTTTATGCAAATTAAACATACTGTCATCCAAATAACATTTTTGTTTTTTCTCTTTTGTTATTGTTTCTTTTTTCCCTGGGCACAAACGGCTTGCTCTATTAATTTCTAAAAATTTAAGAACATTTAATCACGATTTTTCTGTTAAATCTTTTTCTGATACAGATTTTAAAGTTTCTTGCTCTTTTTTTTTTTTTTTTTTTTTTTTTTTTTTTTTTTTTTTTTTTTTTTTTNAGGGTTTTCTTTTAATTTCTGTCCAGCTTGTCTCATACTAAGTTTTTTCTGCTCCCTTCTCTTTTACATTTGAACATTTGATTGCTTTCTTTTTTTACATTTTGGTTTTGCCATTTTTTTCCTAAAATTTGAAGAGAAAAAAAAATGTTAAACATCACAGAAATTATTTAGAAAAATTGCCAATATTTACTTCTCGGATAAGAAAAAGTTCAACTTAATTGATTTTCTTTAAAAATACAAACAAATTAACACATTTGTGGCATTTTAAAAAATATCAATTAAAAGAAAATAGTTTTTTAATTATTAAAATTGTATTATGGTTATCTAACACATTGTCTCTTCCATTGACTGTGTCTTCTCCTCCGTGGACTTGTTATGTCCACTGAGGAGACAAAAACTAGTTCTTGATTTTTACTGATTTTTAATTTTAAAGTTACAAAAATGGGACAGTTCTTTTTATTAAATATACTATTTTTGCAATCTAAAATTCATCTATCAAAAATAAAATGATTTTCTCTTACCTTCTTTATGATGTCCACGGAGTATATGGTGAGAACTTTACCAAACCCCAGTTGAACACAACAATCCAAAACTGACACCAAAGAGAACAAAAACAATTGATAGTTAACATTAGAAAATGGAATGGTTACCTTTCCCAGAAGCTATCTTATAGGGATTTCGCATATGCTGCCCTTTATTGCATATTTACCGAACTATATTAATTGTCCACGGAAGGAGATTTCATTTTTGATGGACGAAGTTTACTAGTCATTTATTTTATAAAAATAATTTTTTTTTTAAAATATTAAATAAAAAGTTACTATAAACATTTAACTAGGTAAAACTACAAAAATCATTAAAATAACATTTAAATTGTTTAACAGCCATTAAAAAATTTTTTGTGTCACAGACATAGGGATGTCCACAGAGGGGATTTTGAAGTTTTGTTTATTAAAAAATAAGATTGAAATATTAAATACATTTAGCAGAAATGCATATGATTTGTTAGCTAGAACTTTACAAAAAAATGATGAAGAAAAATATAAAGAAATCTGCTGTATTTCCTATTACTTATTACTAAGGGACTTAAAAAATCACCTTTTTGTGAGAATGACCCTTATATAGTTGTATTTAAGAAAATCAATATATTAACATTTTTTAATTAATTTTGAAAAAAAGTTCAATACAACTTACTAGAGTGATAATTGATACACCACTTAAAAAACTTTATAATTCTGTTTGTTACCTTACACTAATTTTTTAGAATTTCTGAAATCATAAATAAACTTTTCTCTTTTTTAATAAAAAGTAGGTGTGTGTATTAAGTAATTCTTAATGCACACAGAGCTAAAAGACAGGACTTACGTTTTCCAATTTTAATTAGAGTTCTGTTTTAACTCCTAATATGGAAATTTCTAGAGAAATACAAACCTTTCCTGCTGACCCATTGTAAACCTTAAGCATAATTGCAATTAATAATTAAAACTATAACAAATATCCATGCGCAGAGAGGGGGGGAATGTTATATGCTCGCTGTGAATCCAGATAGTTGTGCAGTAGTAATAATTGAGTATCTACGATTGTTACTAGCGTAAAACAAAGCTATTTGATCTTTAGTAGATAATGGCAGTAGTACGATACATTTTAAAAGCTTAAATATACAGCCCAACAATCACTCTTAAAAGTGATGAGGAATTTTTCCTATTCTAGGAGAGATAATGCAGTGTTTAAGAAATGACAATTTAACAGGAAGTGAAATTAATGGTGGCCCGTTAGTCCAGGACCTGTAAAATTTCCTCTATATTTATTTGTTACGGTGAAATAATTTTTCAAGTGTACATTGATTAACCTCAAATGAGAATTCTAGGAAATTTTGCAAATTAAGAAACAAAACTGTTGTGCTTAAAAACTTTCTTTTTTCTCTTTACCATCATTTTGACCCTTATTTTCTTTGCATTCAAAATTACCATTATTTTAAATGTCCACTACAATCAAAATACTTGAAATATTATTAATAACTAAAAGAAGAACTTAGTATGTTTTTATTTTCTAAGCAAAATTATTTTTGCTTCTAATTCTTATACATTGTTAATTTACAATTATAATTTCTATTGAATTATTCTCAAATTATGCACCTGTGTCCTGGGGAACCATAAGTTCCTCAATTTAGCACTGTGAAGCATTCCAATTATAAAGTTTTATATCTTCAGTTGTTAGGTGACAATGTCTTCTTATTAACTGATATTAGTCTGTCTTTGAACGGCAAAAATTCTAAAAGTGTGTAACCAATTAAAAAAGTTAGGAAATTACTGAACTATCGCACTTACTCTTATTGAGTATAAATGAATATACCATGTGTATTTAATTGTCATTTTTGCTTTCATAGTTTTTTTTCTTTGCGTCTCTTTAGAATACTTGTTCGAATTGATAGCTGGGAGAAAGAGAGTCAATATCCTAATGGGCATCTTGTTCAAGTCTTGGGTGAAATTGGAGACATAGAAACAGAAGTTCAATCCTTATTAATTGAACATGAGCTTTTGGTTAAGGAATTTCCACAGAACCTGGTAATATCGTGCATTGTTTTGGAAACATTAATTAGATTTTTTACAGGCTTCCTTCTTGTTGCTTACTATAAGGCCTAGATTAAATCTATCTCCTATTTATAATAAAATACTTGATAAATATATGCATGTCATCAAAGACTAACAAATATTTTTCAGTTTATTTGTGAAGTATGTCACATGTATGTATTTCTGTGAAATACGTCTGAAATAAATTAAAATGGGAGATAATAATTGTGATTCAATGTTGTGCAGTTTTTGTAATTAGCATTTTTTGTTTAATTACATAAAACCATGTAAAAGAAGAGAAAAAAAAATTTTTTTTGCAATTTATTTCAAACATTGAATGTAAATAAATATTGGTGAATGTTTATTTTTTTTAAAGAAAAATTTATCAATGTTTAAATCATTAGAAATAACTTAACAAAAAAAATGTGTTATAATATGTTGTATATAATATGTTGTTCTGGTAATTAATTATGTATCAAGGAAAGAAAGTAAAGAGCAATCAAGTTTTGCTGTTTGTTTTCTTTACAATAAGGACATAAATTCTCTTTTTTTATTTTAATTTGACTCATATTCTAATGGCAATTAATTTGCAATCCTAACAATAATGGTGAATATAAGTTCAGCAATCATTTAAAATTCTGACTTATTTATTTTTACGTATAAGTTTTTTCATTAATTTTTTAATATCTTCTTTATATATTTTATCCTTTTATATTTATTCTTTTTATTTATTTATTTTCATTGTTAGATGATAGATAGATAATATATCTTTCAATTTTACTATTTATTTTATTAAATTGGAAGGACGTTTAATTTATTTGTTACTTCATCTATATGTAGTCCCCATATAATCAAATTTCTTTTCACCTCTCTGAATAAACATATTCACTGTTACATGCTTTCTTAACTCTGAACCTCTACCTAACTGTGATCCATACCTCTAATTTTATTCCTTAAAAGCTTAAATTTTTTGTCTATGATAATTTATAAATTGGAAATGGAATAACTCAAGCACGTGTAACCCATACAAAAAAGTATCTAATATTTTCATTTAGAAACACATAATCCTGAAAGTCTGATTTTAGAAAATGTAATAATTATTTTATCCAGAGATAATTCTAATGTGCATTCATGTTGTATTAATTATTGTGAATTCAATTTCAAAAAGCCATTGTACCATGATTTATCTATGGAGTTATATATATTATAGCCGTTGTTGAACAGCCGACCCAATTTTTTTTTGGGGGGGGGGGCTTACGACTACTAACTCTGAAGCCTTGTAATTTTGAACCCAGTCTGGAAAACAAGGGAATTCCCTGATCAAGTATTGGTAAATTTTGCCCTCCTGGAGGATGGAAGATTCGTTTGATGGAACTAACCTGCATTTGTGTTGCATGGAGAGGCGAACCACAAAAACTTCCCATGGTTAGCCTAATGGCAAGGGGACTCGAACCCATGATCCGTCTACCATTAAGGATATTTTACGTCAGTACTGTGGTCAGTGCGAGCTAAATGCGGAATTCATATCAACCAGCCATCGCTGGAATTCGAATCCAGTTCACCTTATTGGAAGACAAACACTCTATCCCCTGAGCCATCACGGCTTATATATGTATATAAATAACTTTTGTAGTGCAACCTGTAGTGCAAGTTTTTTTAAGGAGAAAAAAAAATTCCTGACTCTATTTTTCCAGTCAGTTTATGGCGCCTTACTTTAATTAAAATTCTGTGTAGCCATTATGAAGTATC
Organism: Parasteatoda tepidariorum; assembly: GCF_043381705.1. Taxonomy (NCBI): domain Eukaryota; kingdom Metazoa; phylum Arthropoda; class Arachnida; order Araneae; family Theridiidae; genus Parasteatoda; species Parasteatoda tepidariorum. The sequence goes on along the minus strand of NC_092206.1, from coordinate 59,838,214 downwards.
CTTTTCTCTTTCAGGTGCTTGAATTGCCTATATATACAGATTCTATTTTGCTTTTATATTCTATTGCTCATTATGAATTCAGTTTCAAAAAGTGGATGATTATATTAGTGTCAGCCACTGTATCATGATTTACATGTAGAATTATATTTGTGTAAATTAGTTTTATAGTTCTTTCACAACCGGGATAATTTTTCATAGAAAAAAAAATTTTCTTTCCTCAATTTATCTAGTCAATTTATTGCACTGTACTTTAATTGAAATTGAGTGTAACCTTTACGAAGTATCTTGTTCTCTTTCAGGTAGCTGAATTGCCTATATGTACTGATGAACAACCCTGGTTGGTAGAAGATACTGAAATAGCTAAACGAAAAGATTTGCGATTTTCTCATTTAATATTTAGTATTGATCCCAAAGGCTGTGAAGATGTTGATGATACCTTATCAGTTAGGTATGTTTTGTTTAAACTAAATTTAAATTTTGCTTTAATTTTTTCCATAGAAATTTTGTAACTGCTATTATGTCTGACAATAATTCAGAAATCAAATAACCTGAGCAATTATGTTATTCAGCACAAACAATGAATGGTCTATCTTTTAATATTGCTTTGATTTAAAAATTAATATAATTCATCCATTTTAATATACTTGTAATTCTAAGTTAAGAAGTAATTTTTTTATGAGCAAATATGAAGCTGTTATTATTAGCAGTGGTTGTTTCATAAGTCATATCAATGTAGTTTATTAGATTTGTCGCATGAACATACATTGTTCATGCGACTTAATGATATTTAAGATAAATTATAATAGATTTATATTGCCCTAGGGGTTGAAATTTTATTCCAAATGAAATTTAAAGATAAATCTTTTACAAGAGTGTTTATGATGTAAAAATTTATGTTTGATATTGACTGAAAACTATCCATGGACTATATTTATCCTATGTATTAAAATGAAATACTATAAGATAAAATTTATTGCTAAGATAAAATTTATTGCTAAGATAAAATTTATTACTTTCATTCAAAAAGTTTTTTAGCTTTATATTCATTAACATGAAATGATTAAATATATTCATTATATGGTAGAAATTTTATTGTGATTATATTAAACCAAACAACTTAAAAGCTATTATGTTTGTTATATTTTATGATGCAACAAATTTTCATGAAATTTTTCATACTCTTTATATTTTCTTTTATGTGTTATAGTTCAAAATTACATATTACTTGATATTTCTTTTGCTTATCAAATATGAATAAATATTAGAATTATTTTGCAGAAATTGTAAACTATGTTGTTAAAAAATTAAACTATATATATTTTGATTGCAGTGATGTCAGATTTATGTTAATCATTGGTTTTTAATCATTGTATTTAAATTAAATATATTTTTAAATAATCCTAATCTTATTATGAATTCAATTGGAAAATAATATGGAAGAAATGCATACGCAAAATATAAAGAATGTGAATAAGGTTACATTTTTTTTTCAGCCAACTACTCTATAAAAAACTTATTATTAAAATCATGATTTTTTTTTAATCATATTATGGTATAAAAGTTAGTTTAACATTGTTTGTAAATGGTGTATAATCCATTGTAAATGGTGTGAATATCTTTACCTTGTACTTTATACCTTGTACTTTACCATTATCTTTACCTTGTACTTTATAGTAAGGAACTACTTAAAAATAAAACAAGCAAACCTCTCTAAAATATTTTCTAGTCCTCAGTGTTATTTCTGTGCTATAAAATCATATCATTCTCTTAAATATTTCGTTCTTCCTTTAAATTTTCTCAGTGTGTTAAATTATTTTGGAGTTTTTTTAAAAATAATAATAATTAAAATTTCTGCAATCCTGTTTGTAATTAATGTAAATAAAAAAAATATTCACATAGTCCATAAAAAAATGAAAAAAACATAATTTAATGCATACAAAAATAAACACTCCAAAGTTAATAATTTTAAATACTAAGACTTTTGTTTGCTACCAGCCGGTTGTAGCATTTCTAACTGTTACCACTTTTTAAAACATATGGCCCCTTTTTCAAAAATTTAAAATTTTAAAGAGTTAAGAAACAGTTGATATTTATAATATAAGGCATTGCTTTTGAAACATTTCTTAAAATGTAGTAAACATTACAAAGTTTTATTTCTGAAATTAGGAAAAATTTTGAGATTCAAGTTGGAAATAAAGTAATTTTTATAACACTTTAAAATCCCATAATTCATATGTATTAAAAAAAATAATAATAATACTTTGAGGTGTATTATCAACGAAAATTGTGATCAGATGGCTACTGGCATACTATTTTATAATTGCCAATTCTTATATTTAGTTGACCTGTGGCCAGTAGCGAACGTTAACTTTGCAACTTTACCCTATACTACTGAGCCTTATCACATGTGCAAAGGTGTAGGGATCCCCAAGACAGCCTTATCATTTAAATACCCTTGGAAAGAGGAAGGTCATAATTTATTTTCAGAATGAAGCAAAAAAACCTTATTAAATTTTCAAAAAAGGTGTTGGAATGAAGAAAAAAAAAGTATGTAATTTAAATTAATTTTTATGTAAAAGCATGTGGAAATTATTATTTTGTAAAAATTTATTTCCAACGAAGTATTTAAACTCTTAGAGACCTAAAACTTCATTAGTAAATTTGTTTGAAATTCATATTTAAATCTTTATAACATATTTTTATTTAGCCAAATAGCTACGTGGTAATAATTTAATCTCATACTATAATTAAAGTTTAAAAGTAATAATTAATGTATAAAAGTAGTAATTAAAGTAAGTAAAGTACTATAATTAATGCTAGCACTATAATTAAAATTTGAAATTACTTATTTATCAATTGGGCGACCCCTTTGACTGGGCGTCTAGGCCCATTGCCCCCTTCTCTCTCTCTCTTTCTCTGCACGCCACTGCTATGAATTTTTCAAGGTTGTTCAAGTTTGTATAGAAATTTTTCCGCAATACACACATTTCTTATTGTGTAACGGGGGATATATAATATGAGTTGAAAAACTTTTTTTTGGGGGGGGAGTTCAACAATACGTGAAAGGACTTCGCAAATGCTTAATCACTGAAGTTTAATATTCAGTGTAATATAAGTTGTAGGTCATAAGGTCACAATCGAACTGGTAAGCCAGTCACTTTTATTGGTAAGCAACTTGAATAACCTATTTCACAATTCTTTTTCATTCATTAGAGAGCTTCCAAATGGTTTCCTTGAACTAGGTGTACACATTGCTGACGTCACTCACTTTGTGAAACCTCTTTCTCTAGTTGATCTGGAAGCAAGAAGCAGATCAACTTCAGTTTATTTACCGGACCGCCGTTACGATATGTTGCCTCATGTTCTGAGTGGAAATTTGTGTTCCTTGTTAGGCAGTGTTGATAGGTAAAGTTCTTTTTTTAGTTTATCTAAAACTTGAATATCAATCAATTTCAAATTCTTCTGTAAACATGTTATAAAAATAAAAAAATTTTATAAGACTAGATTTTTATAGCAACTTATTATCCCTTTGAATAGTTTTCTTTCTTTTTCTGGATTAACATTTGTTTTGAAAATGTTGTGAATTCAAACCTAAAATTAAATCAGAGTTACTTTGCAACTAATCAGTCCACTTATAGACTATGAATTGAAATATTTATGTTATTTATATCGACAAAAAAAAATTCGCTAGATTTAAATCATGTTTAAAATCCTAATTGAAACCACATTTAAAATCCTGATTGAAACAACTTTATTTAAAAGAAGAAATCATTGATTTAAATCAACTGTGATTTTTTAAAATTAAAAATATTTTTTATGCAATATAATTAATGCATATATTCTTTAGAGTATGCCTTTTTTTAAGTATTATTTCATTGATAAAGAAAATTTATCACAAAGAATTAATGAAAGGGGATGCATATAAGATATTATATTTCAAAAAAGTCTATAGAAATAATAAAAAAAGGACTAAAAGTTGATCAGAGTGGTGCTAAACTTTAAAATAATAATTTTCCATTAGCTGTGTACAAAATAATTAACTGTTTAATAAACATATTTCAATCATTCCTAGTTAATAAATTTTTAAATACAAATGCTTTTAAAACTTATTAAATAAGTAATTAAAGTGTATGAATAATGAAGAAAGAGGTGTTCTACCCAGAGTGGCTTACGAAAAAAAAATTATCTGATCTATTTTAATTTAAATATATATATATATAACTATAGAACCCTCTGCTTAACTCTTAATTGGATTGTATATCTAATTGACAAATTGTCTACCTGTCTTTAAAATTCATGAGTGCATTGAGCTTGAACGAAATTAACTCTATTTTTTTATTCAGTGATTAATTTGTAGTAATTAAAAAATAGTTTTATCTATTTTAGTAAGAATTATTAACTATTTGAGTTATATTGTTGATGAGTACTATTAGTTGTTAATAAATCGTATTATGAAATGCTTTGGTTGTTAAATATAAAAATAAAATGAAAAGTGATAGTGAACTTAAAAAAAACATGATTTAAATCAAATAAATCTATTATTATTATTAAAAAAGATCATGATTTTTGTCACTCCTGCAAATTAGTATTATTTGACTAATGAATTTCAATTAAAGTGATAAAATTTAGCGTTTATAACTTTTGAAAATGTAAAATTGTTATGGTAACAGTCCAATGTGGCAAAAGTCGAAAGTATATTTGACGAANAGCATTCTCGTTGGCACCCTTTTCTGTATCATTTATGTTGGCAAATTGCGCCCTTTTTTTAAAATACACAAGAAGAAATAAAAAATTAAATAAACGTGAACAAAATCTAAACACCGACGTATAACCGATTCTGTGTGTAGTATAAACGATATATTTTTACATTAAAATGAATAGGAATGATTTGGGACCACACTAAAACGTCGTATAAATGTAAACGTCGTATAAGTGATCGTCGTATAAACGATGCTCCACTGTATATATAACTATAGAACCCTCTGCTTAACTCTTAATTGGATTTAATTGACAAATTGTCTACCAGTCTTTAAAATTCATGAGTGCATTGAACTTGAACAAAATTAACTCTATTTTTTTATTCAGTGATTATTTTTGTAGTAATTAAAAAATAGTTTTATCCATTTTAGTAAGATTTATAAACTATCTGAGTTATATTGTTGATAAGTACTATTAGTTGTTAATAAATAATTTTATGAAATGCTTTGGTTGTTAAATATAAAAATAAAATAAAATGAAAAGTGATAGTGAACTAAAAAAAACATGATTTAAATCAAATAAATCTATTATTATTATTAAAAAAGATCATGATTTTTGTCACTCCTGCAAATTAGTATTATTTGACTAATGAATTTCAATTAAAGTGATAAAATTTAGCGTTTATAACTTTTGAAAATGTAAAATTGTTATGGTAACAGTCCAATGTGGCAAAAGTCGAAAGTATATTTGACGAACGTCTAGTTATCTAGGATTAGAAATAATTGTAATTTAAAAACGTGAAATTATTTTCTGTAACCATGTTTAATATGTTCGTATGATTAAATAAGTCAAATTTATATAATAAGGTTACTTTTCTATGCACAATTTTATCATTTCTCTAAATTTATCATTTGCATTCTTTAGAGATGTTAAAGCGTTATGATAATATCCCGACTTGGCGAAACCACTTGACATAAAATATGCTGATTGTGGCTAACAATGGTAAACTGACTCGTTGTTAACACAAAAAGAATCTCCAACTCATCAGAACTTCTCTCCTATGTGAAGTTGGTAAAGTTGACGTTAAACAGAAAACCTTCGTATTTATTTCTACTATCAATTCTCATTGATCAGAGTATAGGGTTGATAAAGATAGTAGTTTAAAAAGGTAAAATTTATATGTCCCTTTTTTTTAAACTACAATTTTTAATATCATTAAATAAATTAGATTAAAATGATTATATTGCTTTATTGTACACATTTTTCTTTGAATACTTAAATTTCTGTTTAAATAAAAAAAAATCTAATTGAAAAACTTTATGAAATTGTTGCATATTCAGGAACATTTGATATACTTGCTATAATACTTATAATTCTCATTCTTAAAATAAATTTTCACCAGCTGTTAATTTAATTTAGATATGCTGTAAGTGTGCTATGGGAATTGGACAAAAACTATCAAGTACAAAATGCTTGGTATGGTAGAACAATTATTAGGTCAAGCTACAAACTTTGTTATGAAGTAAGTATCAAATCAAGAATATATTCAAAATTGTGCAGATTTTTCTCCTTTATACCATGCATATGTCTAAGTATAAGGAGATTCTTAGGATTTCTTTTTTCTCCTCACATAAATTTTTTTTTTTTTGTGTGTGTGTGTGATTCAGAGAGAAAAATAAACATATTTGTTCTCTTTTAACTTTTTGCATTTAATCTACTAAACATCAATGAAACTAACAGTTAGGGCAACATATTATTAAAATTGAGAAAAGAAAAAAACTAACTCAACGTATATTAAAAAAACATTTCAGAATTAAAGGGGGGGGTTGTAATTTATATGTTACCAAAAAATGTCTCTTTTATAATTTAATAAATTAATACAAAAACAATTTATCTGTCCAATAAATTTGAATTCTTACAAAAAAAATTTCATTGTTACTATTAGCCGTAAAAGTGTGATTTTTTTTCTGTTCCCTCCATATTTGTAATTTTATTCTACGTTTCAGTAGTAATTGCTCTTTGTTCTGTTTGGTGTATTTATTTCCACATGTTATTCTTGATTTATATTTATTTTTACATAATGTTTCTTTGATGGTGTGTTTTTAAATGTGTTTGAATATGTATTTTAACTCTAAGGCAGCTCAAGATATTCTTTTTGGAGCAACTGCTGAGAAAATGATTGCAGATATCCCAGAGCTTCAAGGACTTAGTGACAGTAAATTATCATTGAAGTATAAATTTTCATTTCTATTCTCTTCTTTTTTTACTATTTTATTATTATTTTGTCTATTTTTTTAATCCTTAGATAAAAGTCAAATATGTATGCATGAAAACAAAATCAAAATATCAAGAAACAAAATATTCATTTTCAATATATACCATTTTTAAAATAGAAATTTCTGGAAAGATTAATGAAAATTCAAAGTAATATGCTATGAAAATTGTTGTCACTAGCTCTGTAAATCTGTCACTACCTTGTCTTTTCACTGATCATAACAAGTATGTATTTATTTTTAATTTATAAGATGTTGATGTAAAAAAAAGTAATAATAAATCTTCCCACGTATGTAATCCGATTTCCACTTGGCCAGTTTAATATTACCATTGCAATTTATAAAGATATTGATGAGGTAAATTGTAGAAGAAAAAAATTTTTAGTCATTATAATTAAAAATATTTTTGTTTGAAATTAGACTTTAATTAGTGTAAGGTTCTTAAATTTGTATGCCCTTGAAAAGTACTTTTACTTTTGTTCTAAATTTTTTATTTTGAATTATATTTATCAACAACATTAATAATAAAACATTTCTTAAAAAAGTGTGCATTGAAATTTGAAATAAAAAATTTAATGCTCTTTTATCTGTAAAAAAAAAATTTTTGTTTTTCCTCCAAATTTTTAACTTATTTATAAAATTCATTTATTTAAATTCATTCAAAAATTGTGACTTATTAAAAACTTTAACATAAAATAAAAACTAATAGCATTTTTTAAAATTATATTAAGTTATTATAAAAATATACTAACCTCATATTATATTTTTAATATGCACTTCCTTGTTAAGTTTACAGTTTCTGAGTTTGTTTTGTTTCATTGTATGTTACAAATACTCAATTCTTAATGCAAATGCTTGTAGCTTTTAAATATTAAGGCTGATTTTGAAATCAACTCAGAAGAACCAATTCTTAAATCAATCTTTAAAGTGAACAAATTTTCATAATTTAGTAATAAAATTAATTATTAAATTTCTTGTGACATCAATATGTTTGTATGTTAACAATTAATGTTAATTTTTTTTTTAAATGATAAAGATTTCAAGACCTGAAGAATGCTCTGTCAAAACTTTATTCTATTGCTAATTCAATAAGGAGGGAAAGACTTCAAAAAGGAGGGTTAGAATTGAACAGCATCAACATGAAGTTTGAAATTGATCGGAATCTTCCTTCTGCAGTAGCAGATGTCAAATCAGCCAAGGTTTGTAAATCTTTTCTTTTGAAAAGAGCTTTTGACAATTTATTAGTATTTCTATAAAGGTTTTTATTTGAACAAACATTGCATAAATGTTTGCACTGTTATTTATATTTTTTAATATTGTTAAAGTGTTTTAGTTCAAAAACTTATATTCTGCCTATTCAATATCAAATTGTATAAATAAAATGATTAAATTTTTTGCAGGAACTTGCTGTTCACAAGACTGTTGCCGAATGCATGATTTTTGCAAATCATTGGGTCGCAAAGAAAATTAGTGAAGTTTTTCCACATCAAGCAGTGGTAAGCAATTTTTAGAAATAATTAACAATATTATTTAGTATTCATTCAGCTTTTCCTAATTTCAAAGCTCTACCTTTTTTATTTGTTTTTACTTTTTTTTTCATTTAATCAGAATTCCATTAAGGCCATATCTAGAAATATTTTAGGTATATAATATTTTTTTTTATTAATTTATAATAAAATACTAAGTTTTTAGTTAGTTAAATCCTGGTTGCAGTTACCATGCACCACTCCAGTAGGCACTTTATATTATATCATGGCTTCTGCAGATATTTTTTTATCTCAGATTTTATTAAAAAAGAAATGAGTGAAAAATTTTCGTTAGAAGGTAAAGGAAAAGTTAAGATCAAATTATCAGTGAATGTACAGTAAGAAATTTATTTGAAGGAAATTTAAGTGGGTGCAAATCAATAAGCAACCTTAAAATTCAGCTATTAACCCCTCCTTTTTTTTCTTTCTTAATTATTTCCATAAGATTAAAAGATTTTACTTCAATACTATCCCCTGCAAGTTCATCCTTTTTATAAATAGTTTTTTTTCCTTCTCTTTTTGGAAAAAACTATTGATCTTTCCACACAATTACTTCATTTAAATCATCTCTTAACTTAAATGAATAATCCAAAGAAACTGGAGTGGAAAGATATTCTTGAAAATGTGAAAACCGCATTTGGTTCAAAAATTTGCTTAGGATCAATCGTATAACTGGATTGGAAAAAAATGTTTAGTTTAAACCAAAGTCAAGAACGTTTTCAGATTATTTTGCAGTTTTGGATTAGCTTTATTCTTACATAACACGAAGTATACCCTATCTTCCGTTTGATTATAAAATTAGTCTAAATTAAAGCAATAATATTGTATTAGAAAGTTTTTATCAAATACTTTTGTTTTTTTTTTTTTAAAAATAACTATTCATATTTAATTTAGTTTGATACAGAATTTTAATTATGTATAGAATATACAGAACCTTTATTACTTAGTCTGCTTGCGTATTCAGGCTTAACAGTATTTGATTATAAAAATTAGTATACTAATTGTAATTGAGAATTAAACATAAAATTTGTAGTAGTGTGTATGTTTAATAGGTGGTTTATTAATTTAACTGTATAAAGGAAATTTTTGCTTCAGATATTTTATTAGTTCTTTTTACAATTTTAAAATTATGTATTACAACACTATTACATAAGATATTAAAAGAAAGTACAGTTATTTTAATTTAAAAAATTCATTAATTTTTTTTAAAAAAATTCAGTTGTTGCTTTTTAGTCTTTGTTTATTTATAAATGATGCATTAAACAACTTAGAAATCAATGCTATTATTATTTAAACTAGATTACCATTATAAAATGTTGAAAAAAATTACTTTTATATTTGTTATTTCTTCTTGAAAAAGAGTTTCTTCAATTTCTTTTACTTGGGTTTGGATTAAAATCATTTCTTCTGGGACAATTTTTTCTGTGATTCTTTTCCTTTTGTAGTAGAAACTTGCCATCCTTAAGGAAATTAGTCATTGCTGTTAATCAAATTTTAAATCCTGTCTGAATTAAAATCAAGGCACAATTTGATAAATCATATAAAGAAAAATGAGAGAAAATAGAAATGAACAGTCAGATATTTATTCTCACTAAGTTTTAAAAATTAGTAACAAAGTTTGTCAACAGATAAATTTGCTGCTGGGCAGTGTTTTTCCTGAATGTTAAACAATTTGTTCTTAAATTTTAATTTTGGTCAAAATAAATTTCAGGTTTCTCAAGCAAAATCATTTTCAAATCATTCTATTTTATTATATTTTTTGATTTGATTTAATTTTTAATTTAGATTTACTCTATTTTTCTCAAATTTTCCTTTAGCTTCGACACCATCCTAATCCTAGAGAAGCTGATTTAGCTGAGTTACAAAAATTGGCATCAAATAAAGGTTTTATCTTAAATGTCCACTCTAACAAGGAACTTGCTCTATCGCTAGAACAGGCTGTTGACAGCAAAGATCCTGCAGTCAATCAGGCAAGTTTAATTGCATACAATTATTTCCGCAATGCCATTTACGAATTTATGTATCATTCATGATGTTTTCTACAAAATCAAAAAGTTAAAACACCTGTACAACAGTTATAACACCTTTAGATAACAACTCTAATTGAAATTTTGAATTGTTCTAAGGTGAATAGCTGAAATCTATTTAAAAATAAGAATTAAATTTATTCTTTTTTTTTTCTTTTTTCATAATTACTTTTCACTTAACACATATAATCCTACTTTTACATGTTATTTTACAATGACTAGTTTTTATAATATTTTCCAATTTATATTTTTTTAAATTACTTTTTTAATCTATATGGTTCTTTTTTGTATATCTTTTTTTACTTAACACTGGAAAGATGAGAGGACTAAATTGGTATTTTTAAAATTTCAAACTTCTTCAAAATGAACAATTTTCAATAATTCTATTTTAATATTTATTTTTTGATGCAATACATCTTTTTTGCAAACAAATAATGAAGTAAATATCAGAATCAATCAATTTTAGTAGAAATTTAAAAATGAACAATATCTTCTCCTGACATTTACTCACAAATGATTGTGCTCTGAAAAAATCCGGATTTTCAGATTTTTCGCTTAATGCGATCCGGAAGTTTTCGGAAATCTAAGGTGCAGAAGTTTCAAGAAATCATCAATCACATTTATGTATAAAAATATATTTTACTTAAAAATATTAGAACTACAATTTATTCTTGAAATCTCTTTCATTTGTAAATATTTTTTCTGGTAAAATAATAATAATGATTAGACTTAAAAGTGAACTTATACAGAATTATTCATTTAAATTATGCTGCATATTTATTTAGAATTTCATGCTTTTAAAATATCAATGATTTAAATTTATAACGACATTAACTTTTTTAAATGCGTCATTAATGATTGTATTGATGATTGAAGACATTTTCAGGATTTTTGAGTTGGGCTCAGAATTTCCCCTGTTTACTAACTATTTGCTTATCTATTAGTTTTACTCATTTAAAATAACCTGTCTTTTGTTGAATTTTATGCTGTGTTTAATATTTTAAATCTGTAGGTCAATTAAGAATTCTTTACCTACTCTTATGAACAAAAATAAATGTGTCTTTTTTTTTTCTACTTCATTTGTGTATCTATTGGTTTATTTTAAAAAATAATAAATATCAAGTTGACATATTGCCTTATTTTTTTAAATTATCTTATTTTAACTTTGTATATTAGTTGCTTAACAATCTTCAAAAAACAGTCATTATATTTATCTAGCTGCAGTATAAAAAGCAAATTGAGGAACTATATGTCTACATTCTTATTATCTGAATCCAGCTATCTTCCAAAGATTGCCAGATATTTTAAATTTTTCAAAAACAAAATCTTCATTCTGACTTCATTAGCTCTTTGTAATCTGCTTTATGCTTTCGGTTGATAGTTTTAATTTTTGTACTATTTCGACTCTACTTTTTCAAATTTTCTAATTCGTGCCTTACATTACAGATCTTTGTTTCAGAGCATACCTTATGACAATTTCAAGTCAGTTAAATGTGTTTTAAAATACTGAACTCAAATCTGTCTATAAAAAAACAGCGTATTTAATGACTTATGTATTTCATTATCAAATTACAGGGCAAATTATATTTTTTCAATTATATTAGAAATATAAATTTTAAATATTTTGAAATAAACTACTAGAAAACTTTGTTTAATTAGACGAAGTCTAAAGTGTATAAAATGTTGGAACGCAATGCAAAATGCCAAAAAATTATCAAAATTATAAGAGGGTTTAAAAAAAAGTATTATTGCAATTATGTTTACGAATATATTTGAAACAATTAACGAATAAATGAATTTTATTGATTTGCAATTTCTTCATTGCAAATCAGACTAAATCAAATTACTGTATTTACCTAATGTTGCCATTAATGAATACTTAAAAATAAGCCATGTAAAAAATATGCTAGGTATTACTGGGTACATAATTCAATTGAATTTATTAACCCACATGTAAGAGTTGCCTAAGTAGTTTTAAATTATAAAATTAAAAGTGCAATGTAAGTCTTACATATCCAATAATAAAATCAAAATTTATTAAATTTTTTGTTGTTATTTTTATTGTTCTTATATATATGTCATTATTTTTCTTACTATTCTATTATGTAGAATGTTAATCTCTGTCTTAAAAGTGTTATCTTCCTAAAACACTTAACTTTACAGAATTACAGGGTAAATAAAACTCTTAAAATGTTGAGAAGTGATAAAAATTTAAAATATAAATGAGTGCCCATTTTCTTTAACTACAGTTTATAAATAGTGTATGTTTATTAATAAAATTTGTTCGGAAATGGATTGAGTTCCTTTAATTTGTTTATTATTTAGAATACATATACAGTAAAACCTCCGAACGAAACAGTATCTTCTGGAATTGTGCGTATGTGACTAAAAGGTGGAAGCCATTTGGAGCTATGGACGAATTGATTGTTCAAAAACATGAAAAAATCACAAACATTAGATTCAATCTAATAAAATACTGATCAATAATGATCCCTTTTTATTTTAAACATGGCTTTCACCGGTCAGGGAGAACATGGAATTGTCAGGCAATTTTATTTTAACTCTAAAAAGCAGGGAAAGTTACAATTTTATACATAAAACCTGGAAAATAACCAGTCTTAGAATTGTCAGTAACAGTAATCAGTTATTAGGATTAGAGTTAAATAATTCTAACATCTGTTACAATTATTTTATAAAATTCCACTTTTTAGTGAAAATTATTATATGTTTATCTATTATATGTTTTTGCTCGCAAATGTATATATGTATGCAAGCTAGAGATAAAACAGGAAGAAAAAAAGTTGACTAAAATACACTTTGAAACAAAATTTATGCTAGCAACAGGTGGCCGTTGTTGAAAACTTTTTGAGAAGATTTTTCCTCTAATGTAAATCCTGTGGAAAACATTTGATTCCATACACTTTAGGCTATTCTTTGGAGGTTGCCGTTGTTCAGAAGCAGTTGTAAAAAGAGGTTTGTATCTCCTTATGTTTTTAAAAATTCGTATAAGTTACTAGTGATTTTTTTTGTAAAACATATCTTTAAACTTTAGAAAAAAAAATTAATTCAAATTTTTCTATCATCTAGATACTTCGAATTTTAGCGACACATACCATGAATCAGGCTACTTATTGCTGTGCAGGTAGTTTTAGTGAAGCAGACTTCTATCATTATGGATTGGGATTAGATAAATATACTCATTTTACATCTCCTATCCGAAGATATGCTGACGTATTGGTAAGTTTCACTTTTCAACACTTATCTAAAATAACATGGGCAGGCAAAAACCGAGTTATGAAAACTTGGTTTGTAATGCAGTGACTGATTTTTATATTGTTTAGTAGGCTGATTTCAAATATGGTATTCATTGTCTTCGTCACAAACTTTTGTCGCAAAAGTGGCTTAAATATATGGAGAAAAAGGCCAATTTTTCAGCATGTGCAAAAAAAATTACTAGGACTCAATTTTAATAGTTTGAAGGAGCCAGCTCAAATACCTTATATACCGATATATAAGTCGAATTTTCAGACCCCCAGAATTTTACTGAAAATTGAAAACTGACTTATACTATAGCCGGACATTCGTTGATCGTAAAATATCGATGCATTGTAAGCAATGTAATTGATATGAATAATTCTGTATCAATTTATCTTTACAAATAACCCCTTTCAATAACCATTTTTAATATGTTATATGCAATTGATTATGCATTTTCTCTCATCATCATATTTCTCATATCAAGAGTATTTCGAAATCTAACACAATGAAAACATTTAAACCATACCTTTGGATAAAAGAATTTTATATTTGTGTGCAAAAATGTTTAAATTGGTTTAGAAAGTTCTCGATATATGGCAACATAAGCAAAAATTATTATAACTATTAAGAGGTCCAAATTATAACTATTAAGAGGTGCGATCTTACCTAACTATTGGGGACTATATTTTGTGGGTCAGGAATCCAAATCCATTGGGGAAAAAAGTATGTTCAGTTAAAGAAAGTACTTTTTTTTGTCTGATTTTGATTTTTATCATCTGCACTAATTAATTAGCATGTTAGAGGTCACCCCATGAACCATTGAGTTCTAGTTAGTGAAAATCAGATCATTAATCAAAAGTTATTCTGGGTCTTCCTTTTTGTGTGTGTGCATGTACTATACATATTTTGGAGTGAAGAGAAATTAACTGTTGCTATATAAACAAATGAAATATTGTTTCTTATGTATATTTTAATGCTGAATTGAATAAAATTATGCTCAAATCAATAAAACTAATGGTTTAGATTAAATGTATTATGTATTAAAAGTACCTTTTTGTATTTATACATATGTATGCATCTAAATTTACTATTTAGGTAATAATGAAGGTATTGTTTTTTATGTTGTTTTTTTTTTCACTGAATCGAATGAGACCAAAATAATGGAATTAATTGTTCAAAAGTTATAGAAATGTTTGTAAATCAAAATTACGATCATACTTATACCTGTTTACATGTCTGATGTTGCTATGTATTTTTGAATGTTTAATCCAATAAAATAAAAATTTATATCAATAGAACTAATAGTTTAATATATAAATGGGTATAAAGCAAATGTTATAATTTTCATACATAAAACCATCATTTCTTTGAAACTATTAGTTTTACCGGGAGATCTTGGAGGATCAAAGTCAGGACCTCCGACTTGCTAGATGAGTGCCTTTAGCCACTCAGCCTACCTGACACTTTCTGTGTCTATATACTGAGCAGGAGGTAGTTTATCCTTAAGAACACGGGAGCCATGTAACCTCATTCAATCAAGCTGGTAATATATACAAGTATGGATAAATAAACTTAAGCATTTAAGTCTGCAACATAAATATATTCAACAAAGAAAGAAATGTACGAAATTGTCTCCATTTCATAACATCAGAAGGAAAAAATAAATAAAAATATTTTGAACTAGAAAGTGTTTAGGACTTTTGGACATATTGAGGTCAGGGCATCGCAATGAAATCTCAGAAACTTTTCCTAACTAAATAGCAGGATATCTGATTTTTTAATAAAATTTAGTGTGCCCAAATAAAATTATTTGTGTTGTTCATTTCTGCCCAACCTAAATATAATTTTTATTGATTTATTAATCTCCATCAACATGCTCACTCATATATGTAGAAAAAATGAAAATGTTAGAATTGAATGAATTTTATTTTTTAAGGTTCATAGATTGCTTCTTGCTGCTGTTGAAGCTTCAAATGAAAATACAAAGTTTGAGGCAACAGAAATGGAGGAACTTTGTAATCACATGAATATCAAACATAAAGTAAGAATTTCAAATAAGATTACATCTATTTTTCTAGTTAAACTAGTACTTCTTATTACCAATAAAAAATTAGTTGTATCTTTTTCATTTTTATACAAGTAATTATTTTCATGTAGAAATCACCAACATTGTTGTAATGCGATTTTATATTTATATAGAGAAGTAGTTTAATACAAATGTTTATGTTTAGAAGAAGATTGAGTAAGTAACATGTTCTGTCTGTGGCTAAGAACAATATATACTGTTTAGAATCTTATCCTTATCAGGATATGTTCATTTGGTTTTATTATGCTTACTTTTCTTAAATTTTAAAAACTTATTATCAAGTATTACTTATATATTAATGTGATAAATCTTGTCTTTCCTAACAATTAATTATTGGTAGTTCTACAAATTAAAAAATATGTTGGTGAAGTATTATTAAAAAATTTGAAATTTTATAAGGATTATATATTGGTTAATTATATTTACTAATTCCTAACCATTTAATCTAGTGATTATAATTAATAAATCTTTTCTCTTCGTATTACTTATTCAAGCGAGTTTTTAAGAAATATAATGAATTGAAATAACTAGTTAATGAAATAAAGCGGATGTAAATCAGAATATAAGTATGTGTTGAATATTTTCAGGGTTTGTTGATTTAAATCAATTACTGTAAAATAGTTTCATGACTGAGAAACAATTTTAAGCTAGTTTATTTTTAATAATATTTCTATTATAGTTATTTTTATAAAAATCAGCTAATTATAAACTCAATTTCTTGTACTGATTTTTTTAAATAAAAAAAAATTCATAAATCCTGGATATTATCCAAAGTAGTTATCTGAAATAATAAAATTAAAAGCTTTTTAACATATCACACTATAATGTTAAATCACTATATATTATCATATACTTACATGTATAATTGCTAGTAAAGTCTTCATATATTGAGTATCAGTAATATGAGTTTAAGGCAAATCAGAAGGGTTTTTATTTCCATTTCAGTTAAAATGAATTTAGAAATGTGAAGGGGGGAAAAAAGTGAAAATTTTGATCTGAAAATGTATATTTCCAAATTACCTGTATAGCAACAAACATAGTTATCTTATAGATTGCCACATAGAAGCAATGGATATAACCATATGGTACTATAAGTTGCTTAAAAAACGAGGAGGAGGAATTTGATGTTTATTGATTAGTGAATTTTTGTTAAAACTGAATGAATGTTTTCTTTTGTTATTGCCACTTTGATTTTTAAAAAAATACTATAACTGATTAGTTTCAAATAGAAATTTTTAAGTAATATGATAAATATTAATGTAATATGATAGAGATAGATGTTTTTATAAATGAAATGGTGCTGTGCATTGAAGCTTAAGTTTCATTCTAGTAGTAGAATTAATGGGGCACGGCGGTGGTTGCTTCAGATTTATTTTTGCTTTTTAAATAAAAATCTTTAAATACAAATATCTAATCACAAACTCGGCAGATCAATACAGAGCTTTCTGCTATTGGGATTTTTATAAAGGGTGATTTAAAAATGTGGTGTGAAAAAATAAAAAGCCAAAACAGGCAAACAAAAAAGAATAAAAAAAGAATAAATGTGGAATTGCAAATGGAACCAGGTTTGAATCCCAGTGATGGCTGGTCAATAGGAATTCCGCACTTGGCTTGCACTGATCACAGTGCTGACCTAAAATATTCTCAGTGGTAGGCGGATCATGGATTGAAGTCTCTTTGCCGTCAGGCTAACCGTGAGAGGATTTCATGGTTTTCCTCTCCTTGTAACTGAAATATGGATTAGATGCCACAAAAAGTCCCCCACGAAGGCAAAATTTTTCCCAATCCAGGAGATCCCTTGTCTTCTGGACTGGGTTCAAAATTACAAAGCTACGGAGTTGATCATTAGTAGTCGTAAACTCAAAATAAGGACGGCTGTTCAACGACGGTTATAAAATAAAATATACAAATATATATAAAAAATCCTATTTTATTTATACTGTTCCATCTGTTAACAACCAATAAATACTCAAAAGTTTTTGCAAGACTATTGCTACAACAGCATGTGTTTGAGATACACCTGGTATGTTTGAAAAGGTGAGCCATCAATGCCTCTTAGCATCTAACAAAAAGTTTAAGCGTCTCCTGCAATAACATTAATTGTAAATTTATAATATGTGTTGAATCCAGTATTATTGACATTTAAAGGGTTGAAATGCCATACATTATTTTTCCTGTGCAAAAAAATGATTGATCACTATTCAAAGGTGTAAAAAAGATTGATTTACATTCCTTAAAAATTTCAATTTAAAACAATTGGTCTGCATATTTTAATAAAGGATAATCATTATGTTGCAGGCAGCTCAAGACATAGAAAAAGATGCTCAGCAACTTTTCTTAGCCCTCTTCTTTGATGATTTAACTTCTAAAGGAAACGATTCTCCAATTCTTGTGGATGCTGTTATCTACTCACTTCGTACAAATGGTGTACTTGTATTTATCCCGAAATATGGTGTCAAAGGAGCCCTTCAGCTTTGTAACAAAGAGAAGAAGGTCGCCATTGTGACAGAAAAAGTAGATTGGGTGGATGGCAAAATTTCACAGAATGATTCATCTTTAATTGTTGAAGCTTTAGGTTTACATCAACAATATCATATATTTGATCATTTAACTGTATGTATCATTCTTGTTTCAATTCTATGCATGAACGTTTAATATTAATTATTCGTTAGTAATTTTAGTCTGCTTATGTCTCTTTTAAGCCTTTTTATATAGATTCGTGGAAGGTATACTCGGCACCAACCTAATTAGTTTTTAACTGTTGATGGAAAGCTTTTTTTTGTGCAGTTATTTCCTGACAACTTAATGCAAAAAAAAAAATTCAAATAAAAACAATATTAATGGTAGTTACATAAAGTAGTAAGGTTGGGTAACAGTAGAGGTTTGCATGCAGTCTAGAAGAGAGGTCAACACTGGGAAGCTATTTTACATTATGTGTTCATTCATTTCTCAACAAGTTTTAAACTCTGAATTAATAACTAATAATAGAAATAAATTTGGATGTTTATGACCAATTCTTTTTAATAAATAAAATTTCCAAAATTCCATCCACTTTTTCACAAAAAAAAAAAATGGTTTAAAAACCAAATTTTAATATGTTGGACATAGCATCTAAACAGTTAATGCCTCAGCTCATAAATTCAATAAAACGGCATGACTCTATGTGACATGTTAAACAAATAGGCATTTAAAATCCACTGTCTGTGCGAACTATTTATATTAGTTGGAAGGTCTATTATTCCAACGTCCATGCTTAATGCATTGAACAGTAATGAGTCAAATGAATTTCTTTTTAAAAATCTATCTAAACCCTAAAAATATTTTTAACATATCACTAATATTAAAAAATGGCCCTATAAAGGGTTAAGCTGAATTAAATTATTTTTGCTAAGTATTGTTATCCTTGTATTTAATGTTAAAAATATTTAGGTGTTCATGGATAAGATATTTAACTAAAAAATAAAGAAGCCTTTTTATGACTAATTTGCAGTTTTTAAACTATAAATTTTCCTTTTCTTGCACGGAATTACTTGCAGATGTAACTTCTGAAGTTTCCACAATAATACACACCAACCCTTATTAGAATCATAATCGCCCTATTATTTATCATAATAGGATGCTTCTTTGATAAATTTTTCTCGTAATGTCACTTGTTGATATTAAGGGTATTTTAATAATTAAATATCAAAACAAATTTTAAAGCAAAATTTATTTTTACGCATTTATAAAGTCAAATTTTACTAAACGTTAATAGACGTTAATCAGAGTAACCATTAAAAAGTGAAAATTACAATAAAACCATTCTTCTATTTTTGCTTATAATCTGTATATTTCATTAACCAAATAACTATTATCATACACACTTAATGTGGCTTTTGTTAATCAGTTTAAAAGGCTTAGTAGACCAAAATCTATATGCTGAAACACATAATTTACCTAATGTTGTTGCTTTAACAATTTTAATCATTTTTAGAAAATTTATTTCTATTGGTAATAATAGTTGAATAATTGTCTGTTCACTGTAAATGCTCTTCATAATGAACTTTAGTAATTTTAAAAATTGGTAGTATAGCAATCGCTATGGTACAGCTTCATGTAATATCACTTTTATGAATTGTTTCTCATGATATATCTTTATTAACACTTTATAAACTATTTTTGTCTAAAATTAATGTTATTTACTGTAAGATTTTATCAGAATCAAAAGCTGTAATCAAAGAAATTACTTTAAATATAAAAGTTATAAAATTATAGACTAAAAATTTGTAAATATTTTTTCTTAATGTTTTAGGTGAGCATCAAAGTCCAAAGGTCTAGATCGCATCAGCATAAAATACTGTTTGATTTAATTAAAAAAGAACCTTATCTTTCTGACTGGGAAACAACAATATTAGAAGAGGTAATAAACTTTTTTTTAAATTCAATTTTAAGAACTTCTTTGCTTATAATACATTTTAAAACATAATTTTGCTTTTAATGAATCCTGTGGAGAAATTTTGTACAGATCAGAGAATTTTATCCATCTGGAAAAATCAAGAAATTTAATTAAAATACCCAAAAAATCAGAAAAATGAATTTGTGTTTGAGGTGCAAAAAATTCCAATATTTTGACAAAAGAATTGGTCTTGTAATAATTCTAATGGGATTTTCTTCCAAGTATACTTAATCTATAACAGGATGTGTAGCGTTTTTAAAAAAAGTGCTGAAAGGTGCTTATTTTCAATTTTTCATTTTAGCCCTTAGTCTTTTTTTTTTTAATTGGGTATTTGTAAAAAGTGCTTAATTTTCTTTGCTTAAATCTTTTGAAGTTTTTCAGTGCTTAAAATATTTTTTGAGTGCTTTTTCTTTAAAAATTTGACTATGCACCTTGTATTAGAATAAGGCATAACTAAAAAATTAAAAATAAAATTTATGCCTCTTATTAGGAAACTTGAAGAAGTCAACGAATTTTTTTCTTGAATGTTTGTGGTCATTCTGTTCCTTTATCAACAATCTATTTTTAAGCAGTTACTATCATCAATTGAAAAAAAACATACCTGCTAACATTTAATTTTCCAATTTTTTTTCAGTGATTAGAAAATAACAATTCGCTCTCTATATTATCCCTTAAGGGTCGGGGCGTATTTAAAGTTTACTTCCCAACAGATATATTTAAAATACAGTCAGTATTGGTTATATGGTCAGCTCATGGGTCCAGAATATTATGACCATAAATGCGATAACCAAATATGGCGTGAATATATTCTGGAATCAGAATGTATTTTTTAAACAAATAATTCAAAAACGTTTAAAAATTATTAAGGTGCATAATAAGAAAGAATGCAAAAATAATTTTTAACCTTAGCATATGTACATGTTCAAAAAAATATTCCAATAAGCTTGTCAGTTTCTTCTTCTTGGTTGTTAAAACAACTTTTTCTAAGTCTCTGATAGTTTTTAAATGTTCATCTGCTGCATGAACTATACACCTTAAGTCATCTATAGCCTTAAGAGCATCAGCTGTTGATACAGACTTTTTATTGCATTCAGTATCATCCTCATCGTCACTTCCTTCAGCATTCAGATTTAAGACATTAGATACAATGCCTTCCACGGTTGCTTCACAATTAGTGAAGACATCAACGTCTATTTGGGAATACAAATTTACGCCCGGCACTGCATAGCCTCGGTTTCGAAAATTTTCTGCCAATTCAGCTAATGGAAGATCTTCCTCAGGGTCCTCTAATGATACCGAAGAGTCTGGAGAACTGTGGAACCCCACGTAACGGAAACAATTTTCAATAGTTTTCGACAACACCATGTTCCAGCTTTGGTCAATATAGAACAGTGCGTTCAAAACTGAAACGTGAAATTCTTCTTTTCTGTCTATGGTGGTGATCATGTCCCGTAGAAGAAGCTTTCTATACATAGACTTGAAGCTTTGAATTATGCCTTGATCTAGAGGCTGCAACACACATGTGCTGTTTGGAGGCAAAAATACGAGCTCAATCGATTTCAAGCCCACAACAGAACAGTGAACAGTAGTTATCAGCAATCAATGCAACTTTTCTGTTTTTCTTTGAAAAATGTAGGTCCCACCTTCTGAGAGTTTTTTCCCAGAGCGTTTGGGTCATCCATGCCTTTGAATTGGCATCGTACAAAACAGGCAAAGATTTACAATTTTTCGTGCATCTCGGTTTCAGAAATTTTCCAATCACCAAAGGAATCATTTTCTCCGAACCATCCATGTTTGCAGATAACAAAACTGTTAAGCGTTCCTTACTTTTTTTTCCGCCTATACATTTTTCTCCTTTGAAGCAAAGGGTTTTGTCGGGTAAGATCCTATAGAAAAGTCCACATTCATCGACGTTGAACACGTTAGCAGGTTCATATCTTTCATGAATATCTCGCAACACTATGTCTTTCCATTCTTTTAAAGAACTGTTGTCANCGGCATTGCATAGCCTCGGTTTCGAAGATTTTCTGCCAATTCAGCCAATGGAAGATCTTCCTCAGGGTCCTCTAATGATACCGAAGAGTCTGGAGAACAGTGGAACCCCGCGTGACGGAAACAATTTTCAATAGTTTTCGACGACACCATGTTCCAGCTTTGGTCAATATAGAACAGTGCGTTCAAAACTGAAAAGTGAAATTCTTCTTTTCTGTCTATGGTGGTGATCATATCCCGTAGAAGAAGCTTTCTATACATAGACTTGAAGCTTTGAATTATGCCTTGATCTAGAGGCTGCAACACACATGTGCAGTTTGGAGGCAAAAATACGAGCTCAATCGATTTCAAGCCCACAACAGAACAGTAGTTATCAGCAATCAATGCAACTTTTCTGTTTTTCTTTGAAAAATGTAGGTCCCACCTTCTGAGAGTTTTTTCCCAGATCGTTTGGGTCATCCATTCCTTTGAATTGGCATCGTACAAAACAGGCAAAGATTTACAATTTTTCATGCATCTCGGTTTCAGAAATTTTCCAATCACCAAAGGAATCATTTTCTCCGAACCATCCATGTTTGCAGATAACAAAACTGTTAAGCGTTCCTTACTTTTTTCTCCTTTGAAGCAAAGGGTTCTGTCGGGTAAGACCCATAGAAAAGTCCACATTCATCGATGTTGAACACATTAGCAGGTTCATATCTTTCATGAATATCTCGCAACACTACGTCTTTCCATTCTCTTAAAGAACTGTTGTCAAAATCAGCAGCTTCTCCACACAATTTCTTAAAATATAGGTTATTTCTTGCATTGAATCGCTGTGTCCAGCCATTGCTTGCAACAAAATTTGATTCTCCAAGTTCTTTAGCTATTTCTAAAGCTTTTTCTTTTAGAATATTCCAGGATATAGGAGCATTTTGTGACTGTGCATATTTGATCCATGACAGAAGAGCCTTCTTCACATTCTCATAAGGTGACACACGCTGACGTTTTCTTTCTCTGTCGCTAATTGAAACATCTGGAGAGCTACGTTTGGCTGCTAAAATGTTGTTTAAAGTTGTTCGCGGTATAGAATTTTCTTTGGCAAAGTTTAAACTTTTCAACCAATTCATTATTTTACGATATTGTTAAATTCTTTCTTTTCGAAGCCATAATGAAAGCATGGATACGTTATGCGTTCAGTAATCCAATAAAAATGTTCTTTTTTCTCAACTTCAACTCCTTTTCAAGCTCTAAGAGATAACTTCAAACGATCAAAAGACCTTTTGGCCTTGGACAGGGAAAAGATTGCGAGTGGTCAAATGAGGAGAGGGTAAGGTCATCAATGAATGCAAAAGAGAAAAGAGGGTAAGGTGACGAAATAGAGGGGGAAATTCCAGTTCTCTCCGGGGGTCGAAGGAATGTGTTTACCTTGTGGTCATTTTTCTTGGCTTCCTGTCTGAAGAAATGTCTTAAAATGTATCTTTTTTCAAAAGAAAAAAAAGGAAACTGACCATATAACCAGTAACTCGAAAAATAGGATGACCATATAAGCGGTGAGCTTTAACACATGTTTCCTATTAAGTTAGACGGGACTTTAGAAAATTGACCATATAAGCGGGGTGACCATAAAGGCAGTACTGACTGTATTACAGTTATATAATTTATTATTCAGTAGGACCCGTATATAACGAGCAGCTCGGAAAACAAAAAAATACTCGCTAAATCTGAATTTAAGGTTAGTATGAAAAAATTATAAATTAATAAAAACAACTTCCCTGACTTGCTTCCAGCTAATTTTCATCTTAAAATACTTAACGCATTAAATGTTTCGTCATCTGTAGTATCGATTGCTTCAAAACTGTCCAAGGTTTTGTAATGTTCAACAACATAGCGTGTGTAATCATCGATGTTTAAAACATCGTTAAACTCCTAAATGTTCTTTTGTTGTAACTACACTGAGAGTGGCAATCCACCTAGCTATTCTAAAGCAGTTTTAGATATATGATTGTGTTACACTTCTCAATGCATCTGTCATGAACAGAAATTTTAAAATCCTCATTCTTTTCCATTTTGTCTAACATCTTAAGAATTATTTGCCTTCTGTAATAGCATTTAAAACTGGGTACACCTTGAGTTAGGAGACAAAAAAAAAAAACAAGCTTTTTGTCCTTTAAATTGCTGACAAGTGGGCGAGCTGAGCAATTTGTCCACGATAAGGGCAATCTTTCGTTTTTGCTTTTCAAGCACCTTTTCCCACTCATGCAAAAATGAGACAAATAATTTTAAAGTCATTCATGCATTTTTATTAGATCTATAAATCAGTGGCAGGCATTTTACTCTGCTAAAGCATCTTGGTTTTGCAGATTTACCTACAATAAAAAGTTTTTTTCTCATCCCTTCCCAACTTGTTGCAACACAACAATGCAACTCTGCATGCATCTCTGGAATTATTTCACCCGCCCACCCATAAACTCTTTCCTTATCTGTTGAAAGGTGTTCAGTCAGACTGTCATTTCCCCTTCTCTGAAGGTTACACCTGGTTTTGAACAACTTTGAAGAATCATGAAACTGTAATACATTTTTAACATTGTACCAAACACTCTATTTCCCTCATTAAATGCAGGCTCGTTATAAGTGGGTCCTACTGTAGTAAAGGTAAATACTAATTATAAATACTAAAAAAATAAGAGCAGTGAAGAATAAAATATTTGCCGCAATATACAGGC
Source organism: Parasteatoda tepidariorum (assembly GCF_043381705.1). Classification (NCBI taxonomy): domain Eukaryota; kingdom Metazoa; phylum Arthropoda; class Arachnida; order Araneae; family Theridiidae; genus Parasteatoda; species Parasteatoda tepidariorum. The sequence goes on along the minus strand of NC_092206.1, from coordinate 59,813,214 downwards.
ATTTGACCCAATAAGTAAAAAGTACCATGCCTCTTATATGGTCATTAAGGGACAAAAAATTAGAACTTTTACCACCATTCAGCAGCTCAACCTCACATTTTTATTAATAAACTAAACAAAAAGTTTTATTCGAATAATATTGCTATTTTATAACTTTTTGCTTTAAACAATAACCATACATCCTTCTTCACAAAAAGTAGGAAAATTTTAAAACTTTGTTTTTCAGTGAAAAAAAGGAATAGGTTGTCATAAAATCTTAAAGGTTTACTTCAATTGCTACTTTTCACCTCAATAAAACAAAGAAAAGTAAAGTGTAATTACCGAACATATTGCATTGCAAAAGAAAATTAATAAAAGGGTATCATGCTGGGAAATAATAGGGGTGACTGCTTAATTCTATGCTTGAATAATTCAAATTTTTTATACATATAAATTATTTAGATTAAGTGGTTAGTATTTTAATTCTACTTTATTAAACCAAGCATCTTACTACTGCTTTACATATTGTAGAAAAAACTCCCCCTCTTAAAAAATATGACAAATAGGATATCAGAAAAAGAAAAATTAAGCAACTGTACAAAGCCTTATTCTACAGAACTAATATATTATGCAGTAGACATAAACGTCGCACTAAACAAACATATATTTGGGTAATTTTATTTTCTTTGTGTCACTGCTTCACTACATTTTATTATTAGTTGCAAGTCTGAAAAGGTTGTTAGAATTTTAAATAAGAAATCTGCTAATTATTCTTTAATTCTGACCATTTCTCTTTTTTTTTATTAATCAAACATAGATTATAGAATTAGGATGCTGTGGAAATTTCTAATTCTTTTAAGGTTGCCATCATTTGTATAAGCCTTGAGCATCACACACCCTGTTAATAAAATGTTTGACACATTGAAAGCTAAAAATATAAAAAGTTAACAGTGTACAAAAATTGATTGTTTCTAATTGTATTTTTAAGCAAATATTTTAACATCAGTTCTTTTACTAGCCTTCACTTCCAATACATACAGCTCTTGAAGTTGAAAAGAAAAATGAAGATTGTAATTCAGAATTAAAAGAAGAAATCAGTATGTACAAATTTTTAGAACATATTAGAGCTTTAACATTACTCTCAAAAGATTAAGTTATATATCTATGTGTAAATAATGTACATATTTTGTAATACATAGAATAAAAAGTTAATAGTTTTGACAGTCTACTTTTCTTTTAGTTTTATATTTAACAAATCTTGTTTTCTAGATTTTATAAAGATTTTAGTGAAAGATTTGAACAAAATTATTCAAATAGCTTTTGAACTTAAAAAGTGTTTTTCATTTAAATAATTATGTTCAGATTTTGCCATTTAAAATTTTGTAAAAACTTGTTCACCTCATAATTCAAACACTTTTTAAACAAAGCTGACTTGGTGAATTTAACTACAGAATTGAACACGAAACTTAAATGCATATCTCAGCAATTTTATCATAATACTAACAGTTATAGAAAACGGCATAATTTTGTTAAAAATACATTTTAAAAAAATTCAAATATGCATACATTTAGAATGTGACGTAAGAAACCACTAGAATAATTAATAAAAGAAATTCTTCAAATAATTATAATTAAAAGGCGATAGCAATAGACAAATATTTAAGAATATTAATTTTATTTTCTTATATTGATGTTAAATATATTATGCTTTCATAAAATCTGCCACATTTTAAATAAAAGAGAATTCTTTTCTGTAACAGACAATATACATGCAAATAAATTAATTCTTACAATTGATGCAAAGTTACTATATTGGCTATTTGGCAGATAAAATTTGTAGTTGGAGATGAATTTTCATGTGGGTACCCGACGACTACCCAGCCGTGGATATTTTAATGAAAATCACATTACGTAACAGGGTAATGAGAAATGATCCATGTACATTGTTCTCTCTCATTTCCAATGCAATGAACCAATTTGTATGTAATTTATAGAAACATTAAATGCTAAAAATTAAAATTATTTCTACAAAGTGGGACAAAAAATAATTTCTGCAGATGTTGGTCACTTCTCACACATTGATATAACATGCTATTCTGATCTGTGGAGTTTTCAGGAATTCCAAGGATAGATGCAAAAAATATTTAATACCTTGGTTGTAGGATAATTTTTGTCATTCTTTCAGCTAACAAAGATTTTCATCTGTCAAAAAAAAGTTAAAAGCATGCAGGGTTGGGGGTTTTTGGCATTAGCATCCAAAACTTGGTTAAACTGTCAGAAAACCTAAAATGAAAGTAACATGGTTATTTTCTATTTGTGTGAAATTGATAGAAATGTAGGAAGCAGTCTATTTCAACAATACAGATTAGTTACTTACTTTTTGTGAGTTGTCATTCCCTTCTTACACATTTATATAACATGCAATTTTAATCTGTGGAGTCATTTTTTTTTCAAGAATTGCAAGAAAATGCATCAAAAAATATATTTAATACCTTATATATAGGATAATTTTTGTCATTCTTTCAGCTAACAAAGATTTTCATCTCTCAAAAAAAAATTAAAAGCATGCAGGGTTGGGTTTTTGACACAAGTGTTCAAAACTTGATTAAGCTGTCAAAAACTGGTTAAACTGTCAAAAACCTAAAATGATAGAAACAACGATTATTTAGTTTAGATTTCATTGTTGTAAAATATTTCTTTTATAATCTTTTAGATTTGTTGCAAAATAAATGAAGTAGATGAACAATTCTGACAAAAAAAAATTTATTTTTTCAAATCTTTATATACAAGTCATAAAATTACTAGCACACACTTAAAAATTACACAGACAAGAAAGAGTAACAACTATGCAGGAAATATAACTCAGACTTATTAATGAGTTGAACGATTTATGGCGCACTTTATTTGATGAATTACACTTTATTTTTTTAAAATTCATCACTAAAAATTTCATGAGTATAGATGAATAGATACATATTTAAATATTCCCTAAAACACTCGTGACCAGATATAAAATACCATTCAGAAAAATATTTAAAAGGACTGGAAAACATAGATGCAGTTTATAAACAAAATGATTAGACCAATTCAAATAATTCTCAATTTAATATTTTAAGTAAGAAAATTTTTACTTAGATACTCTACTAAATTTCAAATAATGAGGTATTCAATTCACATAGCTAAATGAGGTATCTTTCTTGCAACTCCATTATCGCTGAAATTAGATATTAAATATAAATCTCAAATTTCATAAATTCATATTGCTTATACAACTTTATTTCACATTTAATGTCGATATGAGTGTGTCATAATTGAATAAAGAATTATAAAAGTTACTTATTATTTACATTAATTTCTTTTGCATTTTAAGCATAATTTTGCAGTCATGCATTTTTGCAAATTTTATTTTTAAAAAAATTTAATGTTGAAGTTGATACAACTGATAATGCAAAAGCATTTATTTATATAACAAAAAACAGCTTTGTGTGCAGATTAGTAAACAAACAGGATAAAAAAATTCTTACCTGTTAATTTCAAGTAAAAATTTTACTATTTAATATTTTTATCTTACAGTTTAGATAAAGAGTTATCAAATTTTAATTCAACAAATAAAATGTAACTATTATTATAATTGAATAATATTACCTGAATTGAAGTCATCTTAAGGAACTATACCATAACACTATAGTAATAATATCATACATATTTTCATTTACCAATTTCGCTATATACTCGAAACAAAAACTATATATTCAGAATTTAGGTATGTGTGTATGGAACTTTTAAATGTTACTTGCTACTTTCATATTATTTTGCACTAAAAAAAAAACTTAGTTTCACTTGTTAAAATATGTAGTAAGTGAGCATATAATCTTTCTCCGATATTTATGAAATAAAAACTAAGTTCAGAATTTAATAAATTTTTATCGCTATAGCTATTATAGCTGAAGTTTTAATCACATATAGCAATTTTTTTAATGTTCACCCTATAATAAAATGGCACTATTCATTTATAAGTATATTTAACAAGTATTGATCTGATTTAATGCTTAAACTAAAATTTAAAGCTAGAGAGAATAGGTGATCCATCTCATTAGAAACTTAATCCAGTCTTTACAATTTGAAACAAACAAATCTAAAAAATTTTTATGTAGTACATTTTTGTAAACAGGAAAAAGACTTTGTGCTCACTCTGTACTGTACAATATAAATATAATTTAGGATATTTTCACAATATTCACAAAAAAATATTACATTGATAAGTATTTGAAGTTCCTGAGTTTATAACTAAAAAGTTNCCAAGTTCTTCGTAGGCCCCTGAATTTCGTAGGCCCTAGGCACGTGCCTAGTGTGCCTATAGGTTAATCCGGCCATGGATTTAACCCAAACCTGAGATTAAGAAACCAGAATACCCTGAATACTTGTTTTTGATTCAGACATTATTACTTACATAAAAGTACTTATTAAATTTTAAAAGCTGAATGAACTGTTACTGATAGTGAATTATGCATTTAAAACATCCCGTTCAACAAAAATTGCAAATCATAATTAATGAAGACTATAAATAAATAATAAACTACACTTTTTTTTAAAAAAAAAATCGCATTTAACCGTTCTTTGGTATTGTTTTTTTGATTCAAATTTTTGTGTATTTTGCTGTCACTAGATGACAGCACAATACACGGAAATATTTTATTGCCAACAGAAAAATTTTCGTGTTTTCACAAAAATGTTTTCTTTCACAATTTGAAATATTTGATTTATTACTATATTGCTCAAATCCTTTAAATATATATAAATGTTGTTTCAAGCACAATAATGAAATAACTGAAGCAGCCAAAATTCATTGAATATAGTGTAAGGTTCAGAACAAATTTAAACCAAATAAGAGTAAATTTTTTAAAAACTCATTATTTAATTAAAAAGCACTTAAAACTACATCATTTTTTAAACTTAACTGAAAATAGTGAGCAATGTCTTATAAGTTTATTTTTCGTGTGTAGCTATCTGATTTTGCAAAATATTTAATTGCAAAGTAGCTCATAATTGATTATTTTACATCTATTAATTCAACCAAAGTTACCATAATGTTTATTTAAATACACATAACGTATTACAGTATATCCCAGTATATAAGCCAACCCTCGATTTTGTATTACGAGATAGCAAATTTCTTGTATGTCAAGTGCTTAATGTTGACTGCAGGGGGAAAAAAATGAAATATGAAAACTTATTTTATTGTAAAATTATATATGAAGTGAGTGAAGAAAATTTTTTGTTGGACTCAGCAGATGAAGTAGAATCCAGAGCACAAAGGGATATTTTTGACAGCAATACTAACGTTATTGAATTCGACACTGGTGTTGTAAAATTTTTAAAAATTTATCTTTATGGTATGTTCTGTAATTTTTTCTGAACGTAATTTACAGTATTGTCTCTAAAAAACCTTTATATGTAAAGCAAAAAAGATGAGAAAAAATACTAAGTTAATAGTATATAACGTATGAAAAGTAGTTTTTTAAAAGGGGTTGATTGATATAGATTTATAATGCATCAATATTTTACGATCAGTGAATGTCCGACTTTGTTACTGCTGTTATAAGTCGATCACCTAATTTTTCCTGAAATTTTGGGGGTTTGAAAAGACTTATACAATGGGATATACAGTGATTGTTGTACAATAATGAATTTAAATGGTTTTCATTTCAAATTAAATCCATATTTTATCTTTTATTGTATTATTTGCTGGTGGTTAGTTTTTGTAAAGGTTTTATTTTCTAAGAAAAAAAAGCTATTTTTATTAAAAAAAAATTCTCATTTTTAATTGTCAAGACGTATTATTCAGAGCTTTGGATTAGCTGGAAAACACTATTTCTTAAAAAAAGCAAAAAGAGGAAAAAGTAATTTAATTTTTAATTAAAAAGTAATAAAATAATAAAAATGGTATTGAATGATTCACTGATTAAATGTTTAAGTTCTAAAGCAAAAGGAAATAAACACAATTAATTAACAATATTTTTAGGAAATGACTATTAATTATTAGTTCAGTACAGGACCCGTTATCCGGAAATCAAAAAACCGGAACGAAATTCAATAAATTTTCCCGCCATTTTTTTAAAAAAAATTATTTTTTTCCTCTTAAAATTTTAGGATTTTTCTTTCTTTTTTGAAAGATGTTTACCTTACCATCATTTTGGAAATAATCATTAGTGTATTACTTAATCGTTTTTTCTTCTTTTTAAGATTATTTTCAAATATTATTTTTTTTAGTTTGGTTTAACAATAAAAAAAACGGCTTTTTGTAGCGATTCAGAAAACTGGAAAAATGAGTTATCCAGAATAGCGATGGTCCCGATCGTTCCGGATAATTGGTTCCCTACTGTAATATGACTTATATATTTATTTATTTTTTGACTATTATTAATATGACTTTTGTTTTTGCTTTAATAGTGTTTAGTTTTCCAGTAGCCAGGTGTTTTTTAATAATGTTTCATTATAGTTCAGTTTTTCAGTGAACTTATTTAGGTGAAGAAAAAAAAATGCACTTTATTAACTCATCAAAAGCTTTTCTTCTTGCAATAACTGATAATCTAATCGAATAAGTTACCCCTCATAAATTAAATACGGTAACAAATATTAGAAATGAAAAAAATTACATGTACTTTTAAAATCTTCATAATTAATAAACATGAAAACTGAAAATTAAATATAATTATATATAAATATACTTATTAAATATAAATATATATGAAATATAATTATATATTAAATATAATTAGAATATATATTAAATATAATTATATATAAATATAATTAAATAAAAATATACTTATCAATTTCAGTAGCAGCTTATAAATGTCAATAAACCTAAATTTTACATTACAACATACATACTTAAAGATAGAGGAAAAAGAATTAAAATATTTATAATTAATTTAAGTGGCTCTTACAAATAACTTTTAAAAAAAGTATGTTTTTGACACTAAGTATTAACTTAAACTTCAAAATACATTTCAATCTAAAAAAATTAAAGACTAGAAATTGTTCACAAATAAATATTTAATACAATTCATTCTTATTTTTTGTGTTTAATGAAAAAAAATACTTGATTTAGACTTAGAATAGCAAATAGAGCTTAAGATGAATGAAATTTGTATAATAAATTGAAAATTACATAATATGAATGAAACACATCCATGTAAGAGGTACAGCTAGCAAATTAGCACCTTTATTAATAAATAAATATTAGGATATACACAGACAAAACTATTTTTAATATTTCTTATATTTAAAGAATGAATAAAAAATTTTACAGACATCAAATCTGAGAGATTCTTTTAGAAAAATTGGGGTAAGTGATTATGCTAAGCTAAAAGTAGAACACCACAGTATTTGTCTTTAAAAAAATTTCTTCCTTAGTTTTCGACATGAATGGTAAAAAGCTTTTTTTTTTCTTTTAAAATATACTACCTGTTTTAAACTACTTTTCAGAAACAGCGTCATGAGCAAATATTCAAATTATTAGAAAACTTATTTATTATTTGCAGACAACTTAGATATTAGTCTGGATGTTGTACGTAGTAGAGCAGCTGACTGACTAAGACAGCTTTGGCCTGTGATAGACATTTTTTATTTCATCCAATACAGGCGTCAATGCAAAAAGCAATCTTTAATAATAATAAAAAATACTTCAACTTAAGACTGTTTGAAAAATGTTCTTGGTCAATTAAAAATATTTTACTGTAGTGTTCAACCATTCTTGAGATTGAAAATTTGAAACAATAATATATTGTGCGGATTAAATTTTTCCTTGTAGTTCATAGCTTTTAGACTGACTATTATTTAATGTCTGTTAGCAAGTCAGATGAAAATGCATGCAAAAAAAGATTGCCAAATTTGACCTCCACTTAATTTCAGAAAAAAAGTAAATTTCTTTGGAAAATCACAAAAACTAATAAAACAATTGATATTCAAGAATCACAATAAAAATACACAACCAATAATTCATAAAAACAATTTAAAATGCAGGCAAATGAACAAATATTAACAAGCTAGAACAAAAACAATCTAAAAAAAAGTTTTATAATGCTAGCTTATAAGGTTTTGCTTTGAAAATTATAATAGCTTTTAAAATTCAGTGTCGTAAAATAAATGTTTAAAAAATTTGACACAATAATTAGATCTTACACAGTTTAAATGTAAAATATATATTTTATAAAGTAGTTAGTTATTCGTTTAAAATAAATGAAAATCTACAAAATTGTATAGAATATTTAGTTTTAGAGACTATCTATTAGGGCTTGGTGAATAAAATAAAAAAAAATAAGTATTTAGAAAAATAATAAAAATATTTTTTCATATAAAAATTTCTCCTAAATAAAAACTTATTAATTAAAATGAAGTGAAATTAATAAACATATGAGAAACTTCTAACATCTTTCAAAATCAATCATTTAACATAATATACTCAACTCTAAAAATTAATAAATCTTTAGTTTCTTTATTTTAAAATATAATAAACAATAAAAAAATAAAATAGTAAACTGAAGCAAGTTAGATGTCTGGTAGAATTCCTATAACAAGGAATATAAAATATTTCTTCCATCACAGTTTTGCTATGATTGTTTAACATGTTGCACAATATTAATTATGATCCTGCACAATGTTTGCCACAAAACATGAACCAGAGATAAATAGGAATAGAAATAAATGCAAATTTCTTTATTATATCTATAGGTTAATTGGGCTTCGCCACAGGTGCCCACTAGGTAACGAGAAGAGAGTAGCAGTTCTGGCACTCCTGGCCAATGGGACAATACATCCCAAGTGCCCACCATTAAAAATCTTTTTAAAAAATCTACAGGTTAATATGCATTGTTGATGTTTCTCTGTTTCACTATGATCACTGAGTGCATTTTAGAGTCCCAACAATTGCACAAGAAGTTGTATAATTAAAGCTTGAAAAGTTTTATGATTAAAGGAATTTTTGAAGATTTAAAATTTCCTTTTAAATAATTAATATTTGCTTTGCAACACACTGAAACCACTTAATAACCAATAATGAAATAAATAAAATCATAATTTTAAACTCATATTTTTCTTTATTATTTCAATTAACTTAGCACTTTAATAGCGTGTCCTATGTTGCAACAGGCAAACATCTAGCACTACACAAAAAAGATTTTATGGGCATTCCTGTAAAAACCAGTAGTCGAACAAGGGGTTGCAAAAATTAAAGCTACACAATTCTGAGATCAACATCTTAGTGGTGGCAAATAGGTAAATCTTAGATGTGATTGCCCTGGGGATAGAGCACTCATATTCCAGTGAAGTATCCCAGGTTTGAATCCTGGCATTGGCTGGACCACAGTGCTGACATAAAATATCCCATGGTCATGGGTAAAAGTCCCCTTGTCGTTGGACTAACTGTGGAGGGCATTTGTCGTTTCTCTCTCTATGTAATTCAAAAGCAGGTTAGTTCCATCAAAAATTACTTCATGAAAGCCTGTTTGTCTCAATGTTTAATCTAGGAGTTCCCTTGTGGTCTGGATTGCTTTCAAAATTGCATGGCTGCAGAGTTGAACATTCATAGTCATGGTCTCGAAATTGGACTGTTCAAGGGCTGGTCAATGTAGGTTATAAAACATAATAGTTAAACCTTACGCCATATAATAACATGGTATGCATATGTATATAGCACTACAAAAAAAGAGCCATTATGCATTAATGTAGCCACTAAAATACCTTTATTATAGCTTTATTAAAAGTATTTGTTCTTGTGACAGCACAATTTGAAGATTAGCAGCATGATAGTGTTAATATGATGGGAATTAAGCACTGACCGCCTTCACTTCCTAGACTATCTAGTACCCAACGATCTGAAACTGGATGATTTTCAAGCTGTCATTGGGAAATATTAGGTAAAGAGATATTTTAGTAATCTCACTTTATAGCAAATCTACCAGACAATGTTTTTTTTTATTTTTTTTTTCAAAGCACCTATTCTTTAAAAAATTTGGTCTGGGAAAATGTGTAGAGGAAAGTATTTAATAGGACTGGATTCACAATTTACATGCACTTATTCTACAACGAAAACATTTTTATTTATATATACAGTTAAGGAAAAATGTATTCAAAATTTTGAACAAGTGTTTTTGCGTGTTAAAAACATGTAACACTACCTAATTTTTGTCTAAATTTTACATAAATTTAATTCATGGTGTTTTTTCAAACTGGTTTTTAACAATTTAAACAAATTCAACAGAAAACAAAAATGTGCAACAACAACAAATTTTTTTAAAAAAATGTGCAACTTTAAAACATCTGTAAATATTCATGATTTTTTAACACAAAAAGGTTTGCAACAAAAATACTGTAAAAAAAATTAATTTTAAAGGAGCACACAAAGTTGAATTTTTAGCTATTCGAGAGATGTTACAAAGATATAAATTGATATTATATTTTGGAATAGCATTTAGAATTCATTTTTGTAGCCTTTCAAATAACATGCTAATAAGAAACAAAGCAATACAAAAATTTTAAAACCTGTCAAATTAAAAAATTTTGAAACTAAGTCCAGTCACCATCATGCCGAAACTGTTTCAACAATTGTTTTCTTGATTATCTCACCTAAATTTTCACCAGGTTCATCATTTCTCTCATTTTCCATGCGTTGAGAAATGCAACACTTATGTGGCTCCCTTCCTAAAGCAATTGGGCATGTTTCTAAAGAGTTAAAAACTTTTTCTGTTTCTAAATTAACAGGCTTTATGGCAGTTACGTCTTGAACTTTGGAGCTGAGCAATCCATTAAACAACTCCATTTTGGACCCAGGTATAACAGAACTTAAATCAGTATAACACTGTTCCTCCTCTACAACAGTATCTGCTGTTTTCGAAGAAACAGAATGATAGTTTTGTGACTGTTCTTTCATTAATGAATGTTCGTGCTGTTCGTTAAAATCTCCCTGCCTCGCCATAGTTTCTCTAAAACCATTCCTTTCTAGGGGTGAGATTGAATTGTTATTAGAAAACTGAGTATTTGAGTTGCCATTACAGAAATGATTATCAGATTGCACCAAAGTAGAAAATGTACTCTCTTGTGCTGAAAAATAACACCTTAAGTTAAGATCATTATTTGGACTGCATGATTTGTTAAAATGATTTAAATATTTGGCTGAAGTGTCAGTTGTTTGTGCAGAACCTTCACTTAAAGATGGCTGAAGAACAGTCCTCTGATGCGATGAGTTTGAAGTATCCATATCAGAATCAATATCATCACTGGAGTAATCAGAATTTTCTGAGTAGGAGCTTTCTTGTGGACTGAAAGGTGAAGCGTACATATCACCAGAATTTTTCTTATCAGATTCGCTGATGGCCATAAATGCTGATACCTGCTCCTTCAAAGGACTATTAACAATGCAATTATTAGAGTCAGTGGAAGAGGTAGAAGTCATTGTTAAATATGATGATGGAGCTGGAACACATGACGTAAAAGCAGTTGAGGCTGAAGACAGAGAACCACAAGTATCACAAGATGACAAAGATGAAACAGAAAAATTGTTACTTTCAGATTTCAACATCAATTGTTGTTCTTGCTTCTTCTCTAACTCGAGCCTCATCAAAGTATGAATGAAATGAGTGCGTACCCTTAAGGGGTTGAATTCGATTCTACCTGCAACATTCCCACATCCATCACGACTGCAACCACAGGGAAAGGAGAAACGGTCAACTTGACACTTGATTCCTGCTTGGCTGCAAGTGCAATGGTCAGGATCACAATAAATCTTGCATTCACAACCACAAAACTCTCGTGATGAACGGATGTCGCGACATTCTTCTTTTTCAAATGAATCTATTTTTTGTACACCTGAAGCACGAAGAAGAGCTCTTCTTTGTCGAATAGGAACAGGCTGCAAAAAATAACAACTATCAGCTTCTAATTCTGAATCAGAGACGTCGCTAATATCTTCACTATCATCAGAATCAGATGTAGATGATTGATACTTTGCTAGTCTACGCTGATGATTAATTAATTCTCGATGAACTCTTTTTTGCTCTTCAGCATGCTCAAGAAGTGAAAACATTTTCATTTGACTATGTTTCTGATCCATTCCTATCAAATAAAAAGCCACCATTAGGCAACAGACAAATGTAATTCAATTGTATCATTAACTAAATAATAACTATTTTCTGTAAAAAAAAAAGTGTCAAGTTCTCAATTTTCTATATAAATAACTAAAAGAATTTTTTTGCATTGGTTCTGGTAATAAATGTCAGAAAAATTGTCTGTTAGAAAATATTTAATATTAAAAAAAATTCTAGGTTGTCTTAGTCTAAACTACTATTTAAAATAACTGGTGTTCTTTGGATAATAAAACCAAACCATATCCTGGTTACATCCAAGCTTTGGAGTGTAAAACTTTTATATTCACAAATAATTTGACTCAGTTTTATTTTCTTTATGATTTATTAAAATAATATGCATTTAGGGGTTATTAATAATACTAAAAATAATAATTTTAATATTTTTTAAATAATCACATTTAATTTTTGAGTTTATAATTCATGCGTTTATTTTAAGTGCATTAGGCATTACATAAGAAAACGGTAAAAATAAAACAAATCTAGAAAATTACCTAGAGTGGATCCTCCCTGACTTGGAACACAAGTAAAACCTTGTGTTCTTGGAAAATAGTATACTGTTACATTTGCAAAGCAGACATTTTTCTTTTTCACTTTCTTGCGTGGAGGTTCTTCAGTATCAGATGTATCCTCAGCAACTTGACCAGTATTTGTACTAGGAACTTCAGAACTCAACTCAGATTTAAGACTACTGTCGCTAGTATCATCTTTATCAGCATCACTGCTGCTGGGAAAGCTGTCCAAGCAGCAGTCATCAGAGAAAGTCTCTTTGGCTTCATCCCCAGAACAATCTTCTAACTTATGCTTTGGCATTATGGTAACAGTTTACCTGAAATTCTAAAAGATAAAAGAGATTGCTTTAACAATAAAAATCATGAACATATGATAAACCTAGAAACATTAAATAACAATTGAACCTAAAGTGTGATAATACCAAACAAAAAAGTTTAGAAAGTTCACTTAAGAGAACGCTATACTGAAAGAAAAACTTCTCATGGCAATTTCTGTTTCACCTCAATTCGTATTTTAAAATTTAAAGCTTAAAAAAGGTGTGTTACAGTAAACTAGAGTAAACAATGAAGTTTCAAATGCCGGAAAAAAAATTTCAAAATATTGAAATGCATACTAATTATGGCAGGATAACTTCCCCAATGTTTAATCCTGAGTAATAATTTGTTATTGCATTTTGATATTTTGAATTTTATTTTTTCCATCAATTGAAACTTCACAGTTGACCTGGGCTCCCTTTTTCTATGCTTTAAGCTTTAAATTACTTATGTGCGTGAAAGAGAATTTTAAATTTTAAGGGTTACCTAGTAGGGTTCATTCTTTTAATAAGCATGCATTAAACTTGGATAACTTGATCATAAAGTGATTGAACTCTCATTTTGAAACAGATTTATTTTAATCTATTCTTTAAGTGGTTATTGCTGTTACAGTGAAGATTGATTTTCTGATTCAATAATATGTACTGATATGTTCGATTTTAATCACTATGATTGTCTGATTTACCCAACTATAGTATATATAACACAGTAATAGAATAAACTTCTATATAATATCACATTGTACACTTCTACATAATAATACCACTTCTACATAATACCACATGTTTTACCAAAGGTAGTAAAAGACAGGAATAAAGAGAATAAAAACCTGACATTAAAAATAAAAAAATATTTGGCTAATTATGATTTTTATTTAATAGCAGGGAATTAAAAATCATAATTTGAAAAAAAAAAGATTTAAATAATATATACATAGAAACATATTTTGCTGTTTCCCAGAATATAAGATTTTACTTCCTTATTTTTTTTTTTTTTTTTTTTTTTTTTTTTTTTTTTTTTTTTTTNTTTTTTTTTTTTTTTTTTTGTATTAATACAAAGCTCTGAATGTCTTTAAAATTACTAAATCTTTAATTAAAATAATGAAGCATAACTCTTTATATGTATTTCAGTGTTAATCCACATAAATATGTACTAATTAATAATTGAATCAGTTGTTTTAAGAAGGATTAACTCGTTTCACTGATTTTATGCCTTTTTTGCATCAAATGATTCAGTTAAAAATTTATAAATTGAATACAAAGAGTTATGATAATTATTAATACAATACTAAATAATACTTTCTAAAAAAATTTTTAAGCTTGTAGGTTTCAGTTGCACAAAAAATTACTCAATTACAAAAGGTATTTTGACAGTAGATATAAAACGCTATACAGGAAAGCCACTCACTGTCGATGATTTGCATATTTTCTACAATTACCTTTGAATTGATTGAAACAAGTTCACACATTGGATATCAGTGCATACTATATTGCAAAAATAATACAAAATCTTGTTAAAAAAAGTTTTAATCTGCTTTGTCTGTTTTGTCCAAATTCTCTAAAAAAAAACTAAATAAATCATTTTAACTATTGAACAAATGAATGAATTGGCTATGAATGAATTGGCCCTATTCAATGCATTAAAAATTTCAACAAATCTAACATTAAGATAGGTAACACTGGAAAATCTGAAAATTAAAAAAATATCAAACTAATACAAATAAACAAAATACATCATTAAAAATTAATTTTTTCATTGCTCAGAAATAGCTTTTTGTAATTGATCTTCTACATAGATAGAATAAAGAAGCAACAATTCTGAAAAAGTGCACAATTTTATTTCAAACATACATTAAATAACCTGCAAACAAAATATATGTAAAACAATATTATTTAAATAAATCAAAATTAGTTCTTAAAATCTATCTTATGTTTTTATCATAAATCATAACACATATTTAATTAATTTTTTATTAATTCTGATAAAATAAAAAAATATTTTTAATTGCAAAAAAAAAAGTACTGTTAGATTTATTTTTGCTCACATTCCAAATTAACTATTTTTTAAACCATCACCGATCATTCTTTCATTGACTGATTACGATAAACATGTATTATATTCTTTTACAAAATTATCAACTTCATTTTAGAAGCTTGTAGGCTTCCTAGAAATAAAAACAGAAAATTAAAAGGCAAGAGAAGTAGTAAATGCTTCAGTTAATTAAATTTTAAACCATACATAACTTGCTTCAATTGAGTAGGTATTGTCTACATAATTTCAGAGTTTTAAATTTTTTTAAAGATAATACAAAAGAGAGTTAATGAGAAGAATAACAATAGTAAGGAAAATTTTCAATTTAAAATTACGAATTATTAAATAAAGGAATCTACATATCATAACAGCAACTTCAATTAGGAAATTTTAAAAAACCAAATATTAACATTAGATATCTAAAAAAAAATAATAATAACAGTATAAACAGTTACCTGAATTTCTCACAAATTGAAATCCTAGAATTGATTTCAACAAATAACAAAATTTTATTCATTAATGATTCAATATTCTAAATTAAAAACAAAAAAAAACTAAATGCTTAAAATAAAAACTCAACCATTGTATAATGATAAAATTTATATGTTAATGACAAATGAAAGCAAAATTTTCTGTTAAAAACCATTTAAATGTGAAGATTAATATACAAATCATAATAGCAATTTTAATCAATTTTCAAAAAATCGAAATCAGATATAAGATACTTAAAAATAGGGGGGGGAGAACAATGTAAATATACAGAAACTTTTTAAACCTTTGACAACAAATATTAGGAAGGAAAAAAAATATTTATTTTATTTACTAAAATACTGATCAGACAAATATCATATTAAATAGCCAGAAATAAAATTTTAATATCATTAACGAAAAAAAAAAGTATAAACAGGTTAACTTTCAGTCTGTCAAATTAAAATCACGCCAATTGATTCAATTAAAAACACAATTTTGCTCATTAAGGTCAACATATTTCTTATAATAAGAATATATTTTAAAAAAAATAGTTAAATGCTTACAATAAAATCTAAACTACTGCGCTGATATGGATATCTATACACCATAAAAGCTACCTAAATTAGCAATTTCAAAAAAAAACACCAACTTGAAATTTAATTTGATAATTTATTTAAGGATATTAAATATAATACGTCAAATTAGGTATCTAAAAATAGCTATGCAAAATACAGAAACTTTTAAGACCTGTGGCAACAACTAATATGAATAAAACAATTTTTATGTCTATAATTCAAAAAAAAATATTAATTATCATATTATGCCATATAAAATAATCCTTAAATAAAATTAAAATATCATTGAATACAAATGAAAAATTTATAAAAGAGCTACCTTTAATTACCACAAATTGAAATCACATAATTGATTCTGTCAAAAACAATAATTTTACTCATTAATGATTCAATATTCTCTAAATAAGTAGATATATATATATTAAAAAATATATATAATGCTTACAGTAAAAACTCAGCCATTGTGAAATGAAAAAATTGGAAAAGATAATAGAAAATATGAGCACTAATCCAGAGAAAACAAGCAAAAATCCGGGACAAGAGCAGAATGTTAAAAGGGGAATTCAGTTAGCAACAACTATTGATCAGGCATCTCTCTGCTACTATGCCCTGCCTCAGTACCTGCTAAATCAATGGATTCTACCATCTGCAGAAGGGTAGGATGGTAATAGGGGCATGAGGAGATCACTGCAGTCTAATGTATCCTCTCCTCTTTAATAGAAGGAAGAGAAGAATTTTCAAATCACTAAGCTATTAGAATATATTGGAATTAGATATCAAAAATTTAATAGATAATTAAGAATTTTAAATTTATTTTAAAATTTAAAGTTTTATTAAAATGAACTGTTTCATATAAATTATGGTTTTTAAAAATTATGAATTATATTTAAAAAAATATTTAAATATTTAATTTTTTTATAATAAATTTGAAATAGTTCTAAAGGGTAAAATTTTATAATTAAAATCTAATTTTAATAAATTTACTTGTAAATTTGATGAAATATTTTATTTACTCAACATAAATTGTGAATAAAACAAAATTACAACTTTAAAAAAATCAAAGGGTACTTAATTTATTGAATGCAGAAAATGGTTAAAAAAAAAAAAAAAGAAACAAAGANTGGTTAAAAAAAAAAAAAAAGGAAACAAAGATATATCAATGGCAAACAACAAGAATACAATTAAAATATGAATATGTACATTTCTTTTGATTTACTGGTAATCCTATTGATTCTATTCTTCTGTCATTCTATAACAAATATTATATAAAAATACAATGTATTTTGAGAACAAACTATCAAAAGTCTTATGTTAAAAGGTTTTTTCTTTCTTAAAAAAGGTGGACTTGTTATAAACAGATGAGAAAACTAAATATATTTTTTATACTTTCCTTCAAATCTTATTTACATCTTAATTCATTTCCTATCTTGTTTATGTCTTCCATATCATATATCTTATTTATATCATAATTTTATACCTCACTATAATTAGCAAAATATGATAAAGAAGGTACAGTAGAGATTTAATTTAAAATCATGATGACAATTTTATGTGTTAATATTCAAAATATATATATATATATATACACAGATGTTTTATTTATTTCCAATGGCCACCTGTTTTGTCAATTCAGACATTTACAGAGCAGATTTCTTGGCCATTCTTTCAGGGGCAAAAATATTAAGCAATATTAGGCAAAAATAAATGCGAAAATTTTTTTTATAAAATTTATAAAAAAAAAAGAAACAAATTTCCACTCACTGGCCATTTGCGATCAATTATTGAAAGCTGGCAAATTAACTTAATTAACTTTAATTTGGCTATATACACTTAGATTATCATGCCTGAGTAAAATGGCATGTGGAATTTGTTTCAATATCAAGCGACAGCACTTTTCTTCTACTTAGAACAAAAAATGCTGGGATACCTCTTTTCATCTTTGAAACCTGAAAATATTGAAACTTAAGACAACCTTATTTTGACTTAATATTATTGCTGTAAACATGTTTTGATTCTTAAGTTTCTATATTCTTTTATGGTTTTGATCATCAAAAAATGTTCTTCATACCACATCTGCATTCAAAAAATTGTTATTATTTTTCATGATTGTTAAATTGTGGTTAATAAAAGTTTTAGTCTGGCTAGTATTTTCCAAAGTGAAATTTAATGTCCTGTCTTATATAATATGAAAAAATTAACAAAAATGAATAAGGAAACATTTAAGTAATACTTGATTAATGCTACACTTAGGGGCTTTTTTGGCAAAACTGAAAAAAATAGGATGGATATTTCTTATTAGACTTCAGAGTAGTTGAAGACAACACCCTGTTTATAAAGAAATGCATGGATGAACTAAAATTTTTCAAATTTATATCTCTACAAAAATAAAAATTTTTACCTTACAATGTAAAATTTTTAATTGAAATTTAAAAAAAATTTAAATATAACTATTGCATATCCCAGTGTATAAGTCAACTTCTCAAATCCTCAAACTTTTAAAAAAATCAGAAGGTCAATCTATACCTACACAGGTAATAAATTTGGACATTCATTGATCAAGAAATTTCAATGTATTATAAACAATGAGATAGATATGATATGAATAACTCTGTATCAATTTAACTCTTTCAAAAACTATTGGTAATATGTTATGCACAATTAATTTTGCATTTTCTCTCATCACATTTTCTTTGCATATAATGGTATTTTTTAGAAACAAGTCGTTGAGAAAAAAAATAAGAATAATTAAGTTTAAGATAATTTATTCAAGCGTATTTCAAACAATATATCACAACGTAAACTAAATTGTATCAAAAGATTCCCAAACATCATCTGTGTCAGACTAAATAGAGTCTTAAATAAAATTTCACATGGTTAACAGTGTCGTCAACATATGGAATCAACTACATCATTTGCTGCACCGCACACAAAAAATAATCTTCACCTCCATCAAAAGAATTAGAAATTTTAGACTTTCCAAATGGTTTTAAAATGACCTTTGAATGACATTTTGCGTCTAGCATCATTTGACACAAGATATTCAGAGCAGAAGTACAGATATTGCACAAGTTTTTTTTTCTTTTCATCAACCAGAGGAGAAAATTTAACATAATTAGAGAGAACAATGTAATTATTTGTAACTTGATAAAATTTTACAGACTTCTTTTTTTTTTTAATTTTAGAAATTTTTGTATATATGTACTGGGGGGGGAGCCTTACACCAAGTAGGAGTTATGTATAAACTAAATTTGGTAGGCTTGTTTTTACAATTATACATAATATTACATAGCAAATTTTAAAACTAACTTTAATAACTTAACAGTTATAAAGTTTTTTAATACATGCATAATGTACGTGCATTCATACACTGTAAATACATATATTTAAATGTACGCATGTATTTATGTAATTACGTACATGTATACGTCGTATGTATAACCATTCTTTGTACAGTTTTCACTGCAGCGAAAGAATGCGAGAATCTCGCATATTTTTTTCTTTTCTCGCATTAAAAAATTATTACCTCGAGAAATTTGCGCATGCTATAAATCAATTTCAAAATTCGCGAATTTCTCGCATTTTGGAAAAAGCTTCGAATTACGCCATTTAGAATAAAATCCGTTTCACTTTTCTTCCTAGATCTTATTCCTATTCCTAGAGTTTCAACATTTGCCCTGTTATCTAACTTCCCTATTTACCAGTATTGTTCAGAACCTTTTCGAAGAACAGAACACAATCACAGAGCCCCTTTCAGAACACATTTCTTTGTAACCACTTGTTCACCGTAAGTAAGGTTTCTTCATGTAGGACGTTCAAATTTTCTTTTTGCCCCTTTCAGAACACATCTCTTTGTAACCACGTGTTTACCGTAGATAAGGTTTCTTCATGTAAAACGTTCAAATTTTTTATGTGCTAATGTAAGATGGACAAATACCTTGTAAAGGCAAAATATTCTATGATGATGCTCCAAAAATATTCAATGCTTTAAAAAATAGAAGATGTTAAAAATGTATTATAATTAAAGAAATTATTTTTTTTTCAAGAGTTTTTGTGTTTTTTTAGTTTTTAGAAATCTCACTTAACTTTTTGAAATATCACCCTGTTTTTGAGAAAGGGTGAGAAATTTTCACCCATTTTTTAATATGAAAACCCTGTTTGTACATCCATACAAAACATCTTATGTGCATATGTTTTAACAAAGTATATATATATGCAGATGCATGTGTACATATGTTGCGTGTACAAACCATGTGTCTATGTACATGCATGCATTTTATTTAAGCTACTATGTTTGTACATATAGAGTACCTATAAAAAACATTCTTACATACTGTACATAAATATGTACAATGTATATACATATGTACAGTGCATATACATACATATATTGTACATAGTGCTATTGTACATTTATACAATGTATGCACCTACGTACTTCGCAAACGTATATAAATTATTTTCACATACATTTGTACATATATTGTTTGTGTATACGAACATACAAAACATTGCATTGGCATATTAACTAACATACATGAGTACATACATTCATTATTATCATACTACGCATACATATTGTTGTATGTATATTACCACACAATTATGTATAATGTACATACAAACAACATTTGTGCATACACTGTATATGTATATATCAGAATCGCATATTGTATGTACAAACATGCGTACATACTATGTACATAAAAATATGTATCCCAATACATAATATATTTACATATAGTATGTGATTGTAATTACTTGTAAAGGTATAGTTTGATTACAAGTTATCACAATTACTTGTAATTATTGTTGTTGGAATTACTTGGAATCGCAATTACAGTTGTAATCAAAATATTGATGAATTGCAATCAAGTTTACAAATAATTGATTCGTGAAATCAAATATTGTAATCATGATTACAGCTATAATCAAATTATAAAAAGTTGTAATCACGATTACAAGTAATTGATTACTGTAATTGATTGTTGTAATCAAAATTACAGCTGTAATCAAAATTATGTTATCTTGTAATCATGATTACAAGTCATTGATTACTGTAATTGATTACATTTTTGCCCAACTCTGTCCCACACACCTTGACTGCAAATTTGTATATCAACCTGCTGATTCAAACTATTTTGTTGCCATTCATGAGCAGCATTCAAGGGAGTATTTTTCAACAGGACAACGCTCACCCTCATACTGCTGTTGTAACCCAACATGCTCTACAGAATGTCACCATGTTGCCTTGGCCTGCTAGATCACCAGATCTTTCACCAATCGAACAAGTATGAGACATCGCTGGAAAACAACTTCAGCGTCATCCACAACCAGCATTAACTATCCCCATATTGACTGATTAAGTACGATGGGCGTGGGACTCTATCCCACAAAATGACATACAGCATCTGTATGATACAATGCAAGCCTGTTCGCATGCTTGAATTAAAAATTCTGCTGGTTACACCAGTTATTAAGTACCAGTATTTCACATTTGCAATGGTTTTTCTCTTAACTGCAATAACCTGTGATCTCGAAACTTTAATCAATTAAATATGTTACTCAGACAAACGCATTGCCAAAATTTCATTACTCTACAATAATTTTTTCTTGGGGTTGGGATTGTTTTTCCATCAGTGTGTGTATGCATGTCAGTGTTTTCATTACAGCGCGAGAACGCGAGAATCTCGCATATTTTTTTCTTTTCTCGCATTAAAAAATTATTACCGCGAGAAATTCGCGCATTCTATAAATCAATTTCAAAATTCGCGAATTTCTAGCATTTTGGAAAAAGCTTCGAATTACGCCATTTAGAATAAAATTCTTTTCACTTCCCTTCCTGGATCTTTCATTATCTACAACATCTGCCCCATTATCTAGCTTCCCTATTTGCCAGTATTAGAACCTTTTCGAACAACAGAACACAACCCCTTTCATCACATTACCTACAACACATTTCTCTGCAACCACGTGTTTACGGTAGGTAAGGTTTCTTCATGTAAGACGTTCAAATTTTTTATGCACTTATGTAAGATGGACAAATACCTTGTAAAGGCAAAATCTATGATGATGCACCAAAAATATTCAATACTTTAAAAAATAGAAGATGTTAAAAATGTATTATAATTAAAGAAATGATTTTTTTTTCATGAGTTTTTGTGTTTTTTTAGTTTTTAGAAATCTCACTTAACTTTTTGAAATCTCACCCTGTTTTTGAGAAAGGGTGAGAAATTCTCACACTTTTTTTTTCTATGATGAAAACACTGCTATGTTACTAGTTATTTGTCGTACCAAACAAAAAAAAGTGGCAATGAGTAATTAAACCTATTAGAAAAGATCTGTTAGTTTCGCTTAGTTGAAACAGAAAAACAAGCAAAAATGAAACTTTAAAAAAAGTTCTGAATTTTTAAAATCTAAAATTTGGGGGAAACGATGAAATTAATTTGCCTCAATATAACTTAAAATCAGCATTGCAAAACTTATGGTTTAGTTTAGAGCTTAAAAAGTTTTCAAGTTTTAGAGCTTAAAAAGCGTGTGTAAAAACATTTTCTAATAATGCATAGAAAAAACATAATTTCAAACTTTTTTATATTAAATCTATTAATATTTCCCTCAACACACAAAAAAAATTTTTTGAAAAATAATTTTACAAATGATACTTTGCCGATTATTAGGCAAAAGGGCAGAATAATGAGAAATATTTGTTACATCCCTGATATGAATTAAACATGCATAACTAAATTGTCTATATAATAAAAATATCATAAATTAAATAAATATATTTAATAATTTAAAGTACTTTAAACATAGTTGGAAGATTAAAAAGTAAACAAATGATAAATAAAAAAGAAACTCACAAAATTTCATTTATTTCTAAAGTTGACTTTTACTATTGAGTTCGAAAACAAAATTTATTAATTGTTAAAATCATATGCTTTAATATTTACTCTTCACTTAAAGAATACCTCCTATTTATTGATAAAAATTCAATTTTACTTTAACACTGAACCACTGCCATAAATAGTACTTGCAAAATTAAATGGCAACAATCTCTCCGAGATAAACGGAAATAAATCATTAACTTACTTTGCAGAGCAAAGCTGACGAACGATTTACTTTTATTACTTTTTTTCTCATTACTATTTTAGACAGTTCAGGGGCCAAGTTAAAAGATTTCAGTGCGGGTCTTAGGCTGTGCATCCATGGTATATAAGATATTGAAAATAGTTTTTGAAAGGAGTAAAATGACACTCTCATCATTTATAATGCATCTATATTTCCCGATCATTGAATATCCAATTTTCTTAACATAGTATAAAAATTAAATCCCCTGATTTTTTGTAAAATTTTGGGGGTTTTAAGGGACTCATACACCAGGAAATACAGTAGTTGTAATTTAGAAAATTAATTAAAAATGTGATGACATGTACCTGGATTGGATATCCCTTGTGGAGCAGAATTACGAGAATTTTTATTTGGCATTGATCCCCATAAGTCATTAGTTGTTCCAATTTCAGAGCTCCAGCTCGACTTACCATTTCCAGGTTTCAAATTTGCACTTGAGCTAAAATCATAAAAACATTATTTCAGTTAATTACACTTATGTAATCAACTGTTTACACCAGGGTTGGAGTTTTTGCCGGCAAAAAGGTTTTTTTGCCAGGACAGTGGCAAAAACCTGGTCAAAACCGGCAAAAACTGGTAAAAACCGGCAAAAACCAAATTATCTAAATTGCTGATTAAATATTATTACAAAATACTTGAAACAAATTTAAATCAATCATAAGGAATAATAATTTTGATACATTACATGAAAAAATTATTTTTAACATATTAATAA
>NC_092206.1:59733194-59788032 GCF_043381705.1 Parasteatoda tepidariorum | reverse complement strand
GGACAAATGAAAATGAAACAAATGTGGGTAGAAACGATCAAAACGAAACAAATACGCATTTGAGCAACCTAATGAGAATAGCTGATGAAAAAGTAGATGTAGAACATTTTCCATATGATGATGTAGCAAAAATATTCAATGCTTTAAAAATTAGAAGATGTTAAAAATGCATTACAATTAAAGAAATGATTTTTTTTTTCAAGTCTCTTGGTGTTTTTTTTTTTAATTTTTGAAATCTCGCCCTGATTTTGAAAAAGGGTGAGAAATTCTCACCCATTTTTTTTCTGAGATGAAAACACTGCAACAACATTCATGTCCTGGGGGATGTTTAAATAAAGATATCTTTACCACTAATTATTAAATCTTTCTCAGATGTTAACAAAATAATAATTACAAAAAGCAGTTTTTTTGCTTTAATCAAAAAAGAACCATAATTATTACAGGAAACTCAGTTTTTTTTAGTCAAAGCAAACCAGAAAAAAAAAAATATTTAACAAAAAAAAGTTTTAAAAAATAAATTACTTACTTATATCTACTATATTTTCATAGAAAGGTAATAATCTTCCGGACAAATGATAACACAAAAAGTTTTTATCAAAGAACTAAGTAATTAATTATGCTCTTAGTAAATTAAAACCAAATGGAATTTCCTAGTGAATTAATTTTACCATACAATTGTTTCTAAAACTCTTTTAACTAGAATTTTCGATTATTAAATCAATTTTACACATAAAACATAGAAATAATCTTTAGCTAGTATTAAGAAAATCAGTCCACATTTAGAATATAGAATTTTATTTAAAAAGGTTTGATTATCTCTTTTATTGATATATATATATTTTGCTATTAAAACTAATACTTCAAAATTTTAATTGATGATTGTACATGAAATTTATGAAACTGTTTTTAAGTACTGTTTTAAATATACAGTTACATAGTTATACTAAAATACTACATTTAAGAAACCAGTTTTTAATTCAAATATACTGATGAATTGTGTCTCAAGAGCTTAATATTTCATAAATCTCAAGAGTATGTAAATGATTATTAGACTAATGTTTATTAGACTAATATTTATTAGACTAATCTAATGTTTTGGTTTGTGCATATAAGCAAAAACAAGATTTCACCTAGCCCAAGTCCTGACAGCTTGATTTATTCAAATTTTTTTAACTTTGCATCACCCGGGCACTTTTTTCGTAATCTTAAAAAAAAAAAAATTTAAAACAAATTAACGAAGAGATACAATTTGATCCAATTTTCAATAAAACACCTAACCTTACAAAAAAAAACACTTAACTCTTTGAATAAAAATTCTTTGAGGTAATTAAATTATTATTTGGAAAGAATTATTTCATTTAATTCACACTTTTCAATATTAATGCATAAAAATAGAAAGACAATCACTGGAAGAATACGAATTCATAAATAGTCAGCAAATAAATACAATTAAAAATTCACAACGTAGAAAAATCAAACAAAAAACCTGTTTGTCTGGAAAATCAATCCATTTTTTAACCGGCAGAATTAATACAATAATAGTGCAACTATTTTATCTCCAGGAAGAGATTTTAAATCAAGCAAAAGATTTAACGAATACCTTTTTTAAAAAGAAGAATCGCACGATTGTCAATCAATCCTCCTCAGACACGGAATATATTAATTCAACACCACAAGACAAATGACAAATTTGGAAAATAGGGGAGAAAGACGTAAAAGACGATGCTACAGCGCACGATGCCAGATTCAGCATTACGGAAAGGAAATACCTCCGCCCAAAAAAAAAAAAAAATAGTTAACTAAATAAAACAAATAAACTGAACTCCAAGTTAATTTTATAAATAATGAAATATTAATGACTCAATTTTGTATGTTAACTCTACGCTATGTTAAAGAGTCAATTTTCGAATGTGTTTAATTACAATTACTTGGTTGCAAATAGTTGCGTTAGATGGCAGCACTACCTTCTACGTCAAATGTTATTTTATTTTTCGTAAAACCTTGATGGTGTGAATAGAGGAACTCTAGGCGTGAATAAATAGAAATACAATGATTTTTTTTTTCTAAATATTTGTATCTGTATATCTACATTTATGTCACTTACACACAGAGGTTATGTCAAGGTAAAAGCAGAAGTGGAAAAAAAAATTTAACGTTTTTTAACACAAAAATGTTAAAATAACTTGGGTTGAGCCTTAGGAGTTCTTGTAAGGATAAGGATATAAGAATCGAAATATCTTTACAGATCGGTTTTAACATTTCAAAACATATAAATTAACTTTATTCTCATTTCAACTTTAAACTGAAATAACTAATGTACGCAAAGATAAAATATATGACGTTTTAAGCTTAAACTTATAGACTTCGGCTTATGCATTTTTCGTGTATAGAAATATTCAAAGCAAACTACCTCAGAATTATGGAAGAAATTTTCAGTTCTTAACATTTTTTCAAATTTCTCAAGAAATACTTCCAAGACTATTTAATAACTTCAGAGATGTTTAGATCATGCGATTTCTCATACTTATATATGGTATAAGTTTAATATATGGTATATACTCATATATGGTATAAGTTTAAAGCTTTCAAATGTTTGAGGGACCAACAAAAAATTACGAACGAAAAATAACATGAACACCCTTTGCCAGAAAATATAGCAATAAGCTTGTAACTTTTATACAATGGTAACAATTGGTAATTATTATATGCAGCAACTGCATAAAATTTTGTAACATTTTTATAATATATATATATAAACATTTTTAACACACAAAAAACTAATTTTTCGTTTCTTTACTATAACTATAGAAATATTGAATAAAATTAAGCAAAATTTTTGGAGCCATTTCTTTTTAAGTTAAATAATATTTATCTAAGTATATTTCTTGTCAAATATTTAAAGTGTCTTCTCCATTGTTGTAGAGAAGTGCATTTGTTAATATACCAAGTGAATATTTCTATTTGCTAGCAGCCACTAACCACATAGATTTGTAAAGCATAATGCTCTGATTACAAATATTTATGTTATATATTATAGTAAATAGAACGAATCTTAATTTTCAAAATGTTGGTGTTACTTTTTTCTTCCTTTAAAAAAAAAAACCTATTAGGTCAAGCGTACGAGTTCATAGGAAAAGGACATAGTTTTAGTAGGACAGACGCTAGACACAATTATGTTAAATAAGGTTCGACTGAAAACTACGAGGTTTATTAACTCTGGATTAAACCAGGATGGAATCTCTGCTCTAATCCAATTTTAAATATGGATGATCAATTATATCGAACAAATATGACATAAGTCCAACAAGCGATTTTATCCAACAAATATGACATAAGTCCAACAAGAGATTATATCCAACAAATATGACAAGTCTAACAAGCGAGAGTGATTTGAGCCCCCAAGTTTAATTTTACTTTATGCTTATTTCGACTTATCGCTGGGGTCTGGAACTATTTAAATTTATTTAATACATTTTGAGCGATTTACATCTTAAATTTTAGACGAATCAAATCCTTTACAAAGATAATTGCCAGCAAAACCCTATTTTAAAGATACATCTCAAAAGTGATATGAGACATACATATATATATGTGGGGGGGGTGTAATTTTAAATGGAAAATATCTGGAAAAAATCTATCAAATAGTTCAAGGATCAAAAAAACTTGAAAGTTCTATTTTTAAATTTTAATTTCTCCAACATTATACGATACGATCGATTCCCGTTCATATTTTAGATTTTATTACTTAGTTCAAATAATGTATTGACTTATTCTCTTATAAGTTTACGTTTTTTCGATAATTAGTATATAAAAAAGTAATTTTTTGTTTGCAATTTTATACTTGGATAAACGGTGCACAAAAAATTTAACAATTTCACTGATATGGTAAAATGAGCAACAGTAAAATAAATATCAACAGGTCTAACTTTCTATCACTCTTAATTCTATTATTCTAAACATTAAGACTTATTTCCCATTTTGGCCTATCCCATACATCGCAAGTCAAATATCTGAATCCAAAGGGAGAGGGAATATAGTTCTATAAGAAAACGTTTTGCGTCTGATTTCGTAACTAATTCCAATTTTTTTTATACTATATTACGTGAAAATTTAGGTCATTAAATGTATAGGAAGAACGATACATTTAAAAATTACTACATTAATAAAAGATTTATTAATAGGATAACTGTCATAAAGGATTTATTATTAAGGTATTAATTTAATAATTGAAAACACTTTAATTTACAAATAAGTTAGAACTATTTATTATTTTCAAAAACCTGGGCATCAAGTATAAAACCAATGTTTTGAAACCAAAATTATCACGCATTATAATTTTAGACCAGCTTTAAGTGTTAAAAATAATTCGGCGGTTTGGTAATGCTGTAATTAAGAAATGAAGTTTGTCATCAGATAACCTTGAGATTCAGTGTACCTTGTCTTTGACCGATTGACAAAAAGCTAAACATTTCTGAATTCTGATTTTTATCTATTACTTTTAGTTTTTATTCTTTGCTAATAGAAAAAGCAAAGAAATTCATTCACAAAATATTTTCCGCCACGTAAGTCAATGTTTCCACAAAAAGAACATTTTATTTCAATCTTAACAAAATGAACAACAACCTACCTGGTTTGGAAAAATTGAACTGTACTTTAAAAAAAAGTTCTTTTAAGTGTTACCTGTACTTGGAATTAATTTACCTGGAAAAAATTAAACTTAGAAACACAGATTGTGTGACTGAATAAGAAAATAATGGGAAGTAATTTAATTGTTAAGTTCAAATAGGAAATGGTTTTATTTCGAATATAACATTTTATATTTTTTTAAAATTTCAATATAAATGTTTAATTTTATGCATGGCAATGTCTCATTTTTTTTTTTTTAATTTTGACAAAAACTCAAACGCTAGCTCATAAAATAATGATCTATAGTGATAAAAGTTTTTGTGCAACAATGGATAAGAAATTAATCGAAGCAAAAAGTGGAAAAAAAGGACATAAATTTCAGTAATTTTAGAACAAATTCGAATTTTAAAAGAAAAAAAATCGTTCATAAATAAAAAATGGTCCTGTCCTATCGGTATGTCATAATATATTTCAGACATCAACCATCAACTGTTACTTAAAATTTCATTCTGATTGAATGGTAGAACATGGGCACTTTAAAAAAAAAAAAAAACTATAATTTAAACTTAATATTTTAGAATCTAACAAGAAAACGAACTTTTTTTTATTCCTATTTTATCACAGCTTCAAAAATACCTAATAAGTGTTAATCACCAGAAAGATCACAATTATTCATTTGATTATAAATTCCGCAAATCAAAGTATAAAAACATTCGCTTCAGAACTATTGTTACCCCAGAAAAAGCGTAGTAAAACCAAAATATATCTATTTGAAAAAATAAAATATCCCTTACCACCAAGACTTAAAACCATATATAAGATCGCTAAGTTTGAAAGCTAATAATTAACACAAACATTTCAATTAATCCTTGCGAAGCTTTATATTCATTTTAATTTCGAAACTAACATTTTCAAGCATTACACTGTATTTGCATAATATCAGTCACTAATTTGAACTAGGGGCTCGTGAACTCCTTGCTGCTTAGCAATACTTTTGGCTTTGAGGAGATAAACAGACTTACATAAAATTAAAACATCCCAAATTGTTTTAATGCATCAATTCAGGTTTATTTTTTAAATCTATTGAAATAAAATTTAAAACTTATAATTTTCTCCACTACCATGGCTATTTCAACCACCCACCTTTGTTATAAAATGTCATGTTGTTAAGTTTTGTTATTTAAATATTAGCACTTGTTAATACAGTCAAACCCCGCTATAATGAACTCCCGGATATAGTGAACGAAAGGCTCAGTCCCGTGCCTTGCTATACACGTATAATGTTATTTTCAGTGGATATAGTGAACCAAAAAAGTGAGGAAGTTGGATATAATGAACTTTTTTCTGTCTTCGACTGATTTCCCTTCCCATTTTCTTTGTAATAATTTTGAAATTTCTACTTCAAAATAAATACAAATAGCGGTTTTTAAAACCATCTATAGAAACTACTTTTATGTGCTCGAATGGCAGGTTAGACAGGTTTAAAAAACGGAATAACAGAAATTCAGGAAAAATTATCTGATAGTCGGGAAGTGTTACCATATCTGATGTTGAGGATTGCTCATCAGCTGAAGATTACTAATTTTTATTTGTACGCAAGACGAAGAATGATGAAAAATAAAACATTTTTTGCTACTACATAATATTTTTCAGCCATTTATATGAATATAATGTAATAAAAGGGAGGAGTTTGGAAACCATTTGTGAAATTGCCTGCGTAACGGATATAGTGATCTCCTGGTTATAGTGAACCGAAATTTCGGTCCCTTGAAGGTTCACTATAGCGGAGTTTGACTGTACTATTAAAGAAAGGATATATAATTTATAATCAAAAATGGATTTAGATCATAACAATTTTATAATATATAATCCTTTTCAAAACTAAGTAAAAAGGAATAAGTCATTCAACCTTACTGAATATTCAGTGACCTGGATTGTTTGCATTCAATAAATTGCAACACTATGAATTTTAAAAATAAAAATAATTTTTACTGTTTCTTACACTAGTCCAACTTATTCTAGTTTATGCCAGGAAATTTAATTTTCAAATTATGGTAAAAATTCTTTCTTAAATGAAAAAAAAAATTATAATTTCAATACCTCAAGATTGAAATAGGGATCATAGTAAATTTGTTCAGAATTCAGATTATCTAGAACAGTTCTAAAAAATAATGTTCTTAGCCAGGCACCAGTTTAAAAAAAAAAAAAATGAGAATATAGGATAATAAAATATTAAAAGCAAGAAAAATTTAAAGTTATTTGTATGAATATGCTTACATAGTTAATGCACCTATTAATTAAATTATTAGATTTCAATTGCACTCAAAGAAAAGACTATTAATTAACAAGTTGAATAAAAATTCATGACAAAAAATTTGAAACTCCCCGAGATTTCCCAGTTCCTCCTGATGCGTTACAAACACTGGAAAATTAGAAATACTTCAGAAAATTTTAAAACTAATGATAGCTATGTTATTTTGCTGTATGAAGAAAAATACAAGTTAAAAAGTATTTTAACCCAGACAAAAGACTTAGCAAAACGTACAAATTATAATATACTCTACAAAGATAAGTCATTTAAAATGTTATTATAGCATAACAAAATTCATATCGTAGACAAATTTAATGCCAGTTCATTAAAAAATAAGGAATATGCATTACTCCAGAAATTAAAAAATAAGCTTTTCAGATTAAAAATTTACACAATTTAAAGCTACAGCGCTAAAAAATTCAATATTTTTTAACTTAAAATCTAGTGAGTGTTACAGTTAGAATTTCAAACTCTCCCTTAACAAAAGTGCAGCACTAAAGCCTAGGAAATATTCTCTGCATATAATTAATAGGTTAATTTAATTTCACACAAAAAAGTAAACCCATAATATGCTTGTTATGTGACCAATAATAATTAAAGTATATACAGGGCATCTGCTATATTTTAGATTTTCAAATTCATGATTTTCCATGACACATTCAAAGAATTTTCATGACTTAATGAAGTTACAATTTTCTCTGACAAAAAACACAAAAGTAAATTTAAAAAAGCATTATAATAACATTAATTGAAATGATAGGTATAACCAAAACTGATATACTATGCATCTTCATATTTATAGATTTTAAATTTCAAAACAGAGTAAAGAAAGAGTTGAAACAATAAAATAGCTGAAAAAAATATGAAAGCAAATAAATTTGTTTCTTAATCTCTGCAGAATTTTATTCTAAAGATACTTTTCTTGTTCATCGGAAAGGAAAGAATGACTCCCGATTTTTCTGTTTTCATTTTGAAATAAATAAAGTTTGCCAATGACTGGTTTACTTCAGCTAGAATTTTAAATTAATTAAAAATAATAAAAATTCTTAAATCACAGAAGTTTAAAAGATAATTCGATCTAGAAATGTTTTTTCTTTAATTTTTTTAAAAAACACCGTTTTTAAAGAACATAAGAATATTTTATATTCTAATAAAATATGACTGTGAGTGATGATTTTGTTAAGAATTCAGATATTCGGAACAAGATGAAATTGGGGAGGGGGGGTTCCCTTTTAAAAATTAGGATTTTTTGGCAATCTAAATCCATGATTTTCCAGGATTTTTTTTTAAAAAAAATAGTTAAAATCATGACAAATTTTGTTCAATATTGAAATTCATGACTTTCCAGGTGCGTGGATACCCTGTATATAATTTTAAATGTTTTCACCAGCAATAAGAAACATTCAACTACGCAAAAATCAAACTTTATTAAAATTTATTATATCGATAGCTTACATGTCATACATGCAAGAGTTACAAATAAAAATTGCTACCTCTTTGTTCATATTAAGTTCCAAGTCTTAAGCAACATTCCAAAATATACATGTTTAATAAATAAGCTAATAACTTATTACAATTTAGCTGAGTTGGTCTAAGAAATATAGGGATCATTCTGGAATAGCAACAAAAAATTTCATTACAATCAAGACCATAAATATATTAACAATTCTTGACAGACGGAGGTTAATGTCCTTTCATAGTAACTACAGAAATTCTGTAAAGTTGGCATACATGTAATTTGCAACATTTCATAGAACAAGGAAGCATTCTGAATAAATTTACTTAAAACCTAATATTTAAAATGGGAAGGCTATCTCAAATTTAATTTTACTCTCATTTTTGGAATGTATGTATACAGCACAAGTTTTAATAAAAATAAATGCCAACTATGAACAAATAAAGTAAAAAATTAAGGCTAGAAAAGAATTTGGAATCTTATTATTAAATAAGTTAAGTCATATACATTTTAAACTGCTCTTTAATTACAATTAATACACATGATTAAAAATATTTCACAAAACATAAAGAACTCCACATTTTAGGTGTAGCAAAAAGATTCTAAGGCAAATTTAGAAACCATGTATTTTAAGCTGTTCAGGTTTGGCAATGCCAACCTTTGTTAGAAACTGACAAATATTATTTCTTTGATCTCCTTGAAGTTGAATTACCTCTCCATACTCAGAATGTTCCACAACAGTTCCATTGCAAGCAAATTCCTACAACAAAATATAATTTTAATACTGAATGCTTAAGTAAAAGAATCAAAGTAGCCACAAAATAACAATAAGATGCAGATTAGAAAAAGCTATTAAACAAAAAAATATTTTATTTAAAACATTGTGCAACAATCACTCTAGATTTGAATAACAAAAAGCATTTTTGTAAAAAAAATATTTTAAGTGAGTTTTCACGAAAGAGGGGGAAAAAAGTTTATTTTTTGCATGTGAACTAAAACTTGTAAAAAGCAGTTAGATTTGTGAATGTTATTTATAAGACCACACTTAGAAGAAAGTCAGAAAACTATAACTAAGGTCAAAAATAAATTAAAATAAGGCCAGTTTTATATTGCTCGGCCTGAACAGTTGTAAATTCATTGTAGTCAAATATATCTGAAAATAACTACTCGCAAAGTCAACAAAAAAGGTGGAAACTTAAATAAGCCACAAGCCACTTTCTGGTTTTAATTTATTTTTTTATTGTGCATTGAATTTTACGTGCACGAATTGTCAGTAGGCTTAATTACATTTTGTCACATATTTATAGTATTTTTATTGTAGATTTAACTTCTCTAAAATAATTTCAAGACAGAACTTACTTTTTGAACAATTAATATATTCAAGCCTTGTGTACCGGAACTTTTAGAAATTTATAGCTAACTGAAACCGAAATTTACTTTTTCTTGAGAATAGCCAACACATTAAATTAATCATTTGGATATTTTTGCTAAAAAATATTTTATTTAACAGGGGGCAACAATAGACAAATAATAGCTAATCTTGTATATCTTTTTACACCCAGTATCACTGAACAACCAATTTTTTCCCGAAACCATTCAGCTTTACTTTTTACTTCAGAATTTATTTTTTATTCTAGCAGTATAATTTTTCTTTTTTATAATCTTGATTTAACTTTGGCCGGTATACCAATAGGTTGGGGGGAGGAAAGAAGGCAAACTCCAGCAGATTTAGATTCAGCAATAGTAAATTTTATTTACACAAGCAAATGTTGAGTTAAAATTAATCCCAATTGCCAGGACTTTAAGAATAAGATTTAGTTAGGTTGGTAAGAAGAAGATAAATAAAAGTCCTGACACCGTTCTTTCATTGTAGTATGACATCATTACTAGATATTTTTGCAATACCTACATGTGAAATAGAGTAGGTATCCCGATCCCGAACGGTTGTTGAAATGTGGCATTTGTTTACCTTAGCAATTGTTCTTTCCATACTATATCAAGTACGTTAAAGTATCAAATCTCTTAAGTGACACATTCTATACTCTTTTATAAAAATTTCAATTCTTTCACTATACATCAACACAAAGACAGGCAAGAAGCCAAGTAAAACATAAACAAACTAATTATGCATCTAAGTTACCAGGAACACAAAACAAATAAATATCACAGTTACAATAAACTATATAAACAAATAATAAATCTAAGTTAAGTGAAAGATGTAGACGAGAAAGAATTATATTTCAACAAATTCCACCAGCAATACAAAGCTGTATATAATTAACTTCAAATTAAATACTTTCTAATCTATATGGAGAAACCTGGCGTAACTTTAACATGCCATTTTGCTTATAAATGACCAACTGGTGCTGACATCATAGGCCACAAGTGTGGGTTTCAGTGATATTCTTTATGTGCAAGTATCCATTTGTAAAAAATAACAATGTTTACATTAAAATGCATACCTGTCAACTTTTAATCCTTTCGAGGATGATTTTCACAAGTGGTAGTAAAATGGAATTTAAATCACAATTTTAGGCAGAAACATACGCTGCATTTTGAAAAAGCTGTGGACTGTCACAACAGTATTACATATTAATATATGTGATTAATATTTTTCATAATAGTGGTGGTCAAAAAGATTATAAATTAAGTTTATAAAATGTAAGGAATATATAGAAAGCATATATTTTACTACAACTTTAAATATAAATAAAATTATACTCCAAATGAGAAAAGTTGGTAGGTATGAAAATGTAATTTCTTTTCATTTTTAACAAAAATATTTTTAATTTCATGGTGAAAAATAAAGAAAATTTAATTTATCTAGTTCATTGATTTTTCTGAAGACTTATTTCAGTCTGAAGTACTAAAGAGCTATGTTGGCCACTATTCCATTAGATTTGTGGAAAAAGTGGCTAGTAAGTTATTAGTCTACGGGCATTGGCTGCAAACTGAAAATTTAAATTTTCAGGTCCATAATGGAACAAAATATCAAAAGGAGATTCTTTTTTTTTTTTCAAATATATTTCATGCATTTGAGAATCTGTTGCAGCGGCTGCCCCCTGAAGAAATAGTTACAGGATTTATAAATCCACAAACTTTAAACTGAATAATGTACCTATTACTTCCAGTACTAGGCTAGTAAAAAATGATTTAAGTGCAAAAGTATAATAAAATAATGTTAAAAAAAAAATAAATATATAAATCAATTTGTCATCACTTTTTAATGCGCTAAAATTCCACATGGTTTTAAAAGACCCAATATTTTTAATATGATATTACAATACATGAATTTTGAATTTGAGCAGTAGTTTTTGCAGATTTCATCATAAATCCAAGTGACATTTCCATCGTTTTTTGGCATTTATTATTACCGAATTCCAAATAATATTTAAGATTCCAATATATTAATTATGATTTGTGAATTAGAAATCACACATCTAATTTTTAATAGGGGAGAGTGGCTTACCTTGGGACACAGTACACCTTGGGACATTTTTATTCTCTGCCTTAAATTTTAAATGATATTTTAGTTTTTTAGATTCAGATAAATGTCAGCATCACCTAACCTTGGAACATATTTTGATTCTATTGATTAAGCAGGTAAGAATTTATTAAGATTTCTATTTTTGAAGCATGTTTGTTTACTTTTATATAAAAGTTTAATTAGGTGTAGAAAGAAATTTTAATGAAATTATTTTCAATAAGGGATAATATAATGAAGTATAAAGCTTTCCCTTTAGAAATTATCAAATTTAATTGTCCTAATGCTAAG
This sequence comes from Parasteatoda tepidariorum, assembly GCF_043381705.1. NCBI lineage: Eukaryota > Metazoa > Arthropoda > Arachnida > Araneae > Theridiidae > Parasteatoda > Parasteatoda tepidariorum. Next base: position 59,775,864 of record NC_092206.1, on the reverse strand, counting down.
CCTAAAAGTATGACAGTTTAAAATTTCATATTAAGTATATAGTGCACCTTGGGACAAATGGAGGTGGCCCACCTTGGGACCTTATTAAAAATAGATTTTCAACAAAAAGATGTTGTGCATGCAAAATATTTTTCAATTGATATAATCTGTGTTTATTAATAGTTATTATTTCAGGAACTAATTAGACTTAACTAATAACAAGTATTAAAAGCAAAAAGTAATGCAGCAGTTCATACTAACAATGTTGAAAAAGCTGCTGCAAGTTTTATCAGGGGAAATGACTCGTAGGAAAGCTGCTGAATTCTACAGTATTACTAAGATCACTGAACCGGTATATTATTTCCTTACAAAGAAAAAGAGAGCAGACAAATTCTAACTTCAAATATACAGAATCACAAAATATTCACAGAAAAGGAAGAAATAAATTTGGTAGACTATATGTTACAAGCCTCCAAGTACCACCAGGATTGACAATATGTGATGCATCTGCACTTACAAACGTATACAGATACTCTTAAAAGATGCTATTAAGAATAAAAAGTACTCTCAGGGAAAACAAAAGCTATGCATGAATAGAAAAGGCTACTTTAATATCACTATTTTTAGGGAAAATTTTCTAACTCTTTGAAAACTACATTTTCGCATTGAAATGAAAATTTATATAAAATTTAAAAACTTAGTACAATTTAGGCATCAAATGCAATACAAGAGGAATGAAATCCAGCTTTTAAAAATCACGACTTTGATATTTCTTAAGATGTTAATTCTTTTAAACTTATTTTTTTCCCCTCCTTTTTAAAAGAATTACTTAAAATATTAATAAAATAAGGATTAAATAAGGAATTGCGAAGCCACTTAAACTTGATTTTCCGAAAATTCAGTAAACAAATCATTGCTTACACTATAAACAATTTGAAGCACATCCACAGACATAGCAGAGGTAATTCAGAAAAATTAGAAACATTAAAAGGGGGTGCAACATTAGGAGATGTGTTAGAAAAGAAAAATGACTGACAGAAAAATTTCTAGAGCTTAAATTCAAGAGTAGATGCAAAAATGGTTACAATTATTTAAATAAAAATACCATTATATATGAATATAGATTTAAATAAAAAATACCATCGTATATGAATACAGATAGTTCGTTGGAGATTTATTAGTTACCTTTTTACAGGCTTTTACAATCTTTTTCTTGTCGTAATCATCAGAGATGCCTTGCACAGTAGTTAAAGTTTTACGTCCGTTCCGCTGCTGGATTCTAACGTGAATTAGTTTGTCTTGACCACCTTGCTCATCAGCCCGGATTGCATCAGCAAACGGATCTACATATTTAAAAGAAAAAATTTAAGATAATATTTCAATGAAAAGGTAATGGATGACAGAACACAATGAAGCAAACACATTTTGCAATAAAACATTGGACTGAAATACGGTTTTGCCAAATTGGGCCTATTTTTTTTGTTTTTATTTACAAGATGAGTTTTCATTTTTTCAACTTGGCAATTATTAAAGAAATTTGCTCTTTAAAATTATGAACTGATCGTTTTATAAATTTATCTAACAACAAAAATATATGAAGTAAAAGATGCTTAGCCTGTTTTCAAAAACAAGTATATAAAAGAAATTTTGTGCAATATATTTACTTTTCCCACATATAATTCAGTTGGACTTTAACTATTTCAGGATTTATTAAAATATTTAAACAGATATATATCCGTATCATGATATATATTATATTATATTCAAAATTTACTTTAAAATAAATATCATGATATCTGATTAATTGACAAAGTAACCAAAATAGACTTTTCAATTAAACGAAAATATTCTAAATTTAATTTAAGATTTCATTATAGATGGAAAGTTATTCTATCTTTACTGTTTAAATATGAAATTTTAATTGATGAATTCCTTGTTCAGAAAAAAAAAATATCAATTTAAAATATCAATAGAAAGGCAAAACACATTTCATCTTATTAGTTAAAATTTATTGAGAGCAATGCAGTATATAGAGCAATTATTTTAAGCTTTCAAATTAAACTTTATAAATTCTTCATTGTTAATAATATTGGAAGACAAAAAATTGGAAATACAGATCATCTAAAGAATTGAGAGATTTCAAATTATCCTTTGGAGGTATAGTAAATATGGATATCCCAGAGTAGATTATTGCACCACTATCAGCTTAAATTGAAAGTTGTGACAGCCATTTGCAAGACGGAGTCAATGAATTATTATTATATACATATTTAGGTGTAAGTAAATTTGATAAATATAAACATTACTACAAAAAATATCCAAAACTTTACAATGCAGCACAGGGATGGAAATATGAAACTTTTCAAATGTATTCACATTACATTATCCTCTTAGTTCTACATGCTTATCGTGACAGATCAGGATATGGAAACATTCTCTATGTTATTTATATGTCATATCTATTTCGTTCCCGCAGAAATTCTTAAATAGCATAATCTTTAAAAAAAATTTGCTTGTTAATAAGTCCCCTACTGATTACAAATTTTATATTAAGTAAACTTACCACATTTTTAATCTTTTTATTAAAGAATTGTTCAACGTATTCAAACATACTGCAAAAAATAAAAGGATTTTAAGAAAATATTGTACTACTAAAAAGTGAGAGTTATGTAACAGAGTATAACTTCTATACGATATTACACTCCTGAATGTTCACGACTCGAAGTCTTCGTTAAATCGAGGAAATATGAACTCGAACACAATTTCAAATTTTAATACCATGCTCTTCATCATATAAATTTACATTCATTTATTATTAATTTCAACGAACTTTGAAGTTGACTACACCTAAAAGACCTAAACAGAAATCATATATACCAATTAATGAAGTAATAAAACTGTGCTAAAAAGAACATTTACATCTGAAAATGTTTAACAATAATAAATATCGACAATAGCGTGGGGTTCATAAGCCATTACGCAGTTAGATACAATCGAGAGTTCATGACCTAAATTGAACTCGGGAAGAGCATAAAGCAATTCCAACATGCATGAATTTAAAATTTATATAGATTTCATAAAAGATTACTTATTTAATTTTATAAAAATTAATTATTAATCAGTTTAATCACAAAACAAAGAAAATTAGTCAAGGTCGTTAATATAATATACTCACCAAAAGTGTTTAAATTCTGAATACCGGTAGACATAGATTTTCTGGTGTTCTGCACAAATGCTAAGCTGACTTTTGTAGCAAATAGTTCTTCTACCTTTCCTTTTTAACAATAAATTTAATTAATTATAATAAAAACAAAGATGAAGGTACAATTTAAGTTACACGAAATGGTTGAGTTGTTTCTATGAAAGAGAGTGGTAATATAAGCGCAGAATAAATGCGCAGAAGCAGATAAATTTTCTCTCACGGTCCTGTGAACAATGATAGAGTTGGAGCACAAAATGTCAACAAAAAAAATCGCAACACCCAATACGCAGTTGAATGCTGCAGCGAAAACTTAAGTAAAAGTTCCCATTCTGAATTTCAAGTTTTTGTTTTAGATTTCCTTGAACTACAGGTTTTAAAACTGCTAAAAAAGTGTTCCTTTTCACTTTAATGAGAGTCACCTATGACATTTCGCATTATTAAGAGTGGACTCATTTCCAGCGATTTTCTCGCATGCAGAAAAATCGCATCTGAATGAGAACCTGATAACCGAGTTTTTCTCCGGTAAATATTTTTCACTAATCCAGTTCTCATTCTCAAATTCAAGCCCAATGACTTGCGTGCAAAGTCCAGCACTTTATGGTAGAACAGTTTAACAATGAACGATACCACGCACCCTCGGTCCCTACGTAGATTGATCAAAGCGGTCGCACTCCCGCTTACTGACCACAACCAGTGAAGTTTGACTTCAACGTTCTACTGGAAAAACCCTTTCTTTATAATCAGTCTACTGTGCGAATTTTAATATAGTTTAAATTCAATTAAATACCAAATTTACAAGATTAATAGATCAAGGGACTAAAATTGATAGATGGATACATTCACATACGGCATTCGTAATCTAAAAATAACTAAACTCAGTGGCGCGACAGCCCAAAGAGGGCCAAGGCCTACTGTGCTCATCTCAATTTTCTTGAGCTTGGGCTGTGGGGTGCAGAAGCAGGTGTTCCGGTATGGTGGTCAGCCGAACGCGAAATCCCCAGTGTTTAGTTCCCAAGCATGCTTGGTACTCATTTATCGACCCAGAGGGGATGAAAGGCTGAGTCAACCTTGCCCGGTCCGAGAATCGAACTCAGGATCTGTGGCACGGGAGTGCGAAGCGCTACCACTCAGCCACCAGGTGTCAATCTAAATGTAAGCCTATAAAATAAAATAAAGGTAATTTTTTTTATTTGAGGGAGAACAACAAATACATTGGAATCCCGGTTTTACATTGTCCTTTTTGTACGTTATCCTGCTCCCTACGTCATTTCTGCTTGTCCGTTAAAATCATCTATAGTCGTAGGTTAAAATATTCCATTTTATGCATTTTTTTAACAGATCAAAATCATTTTTTTTTTCTACGAAGCTAGCATAAAATTTATCTGATTTTTTCTTCTTTTTCTTTTATTATGCTTATTAGCTGCTTGTAGGTTTTCCAACAAAATTTCAACTTTGAATCTTGGAATCATCCAATCATTTAAAGAACTCTATATCAGGCAACAGGTTCTGAAATAATTAATTTTTCTTGATTTCGGTGACATCAAGATGCTTCTGAAGTGAAAGCTCTGAGAATAATTTGTACAGCAGTGGATAGTGTCAACTAAAATGTATTACAATAAAATTTCGATGAGTTAACTGCCTCTCAGTATCCAACGGGAGCAATGGTACTCCGGAATAAAATTGCACATCTTAAGATCGCCCGAATTCGATCGAGATATCGACCGTGTATATCGGTTTCCGTGTCGCAGATAGCTTTTGGCAACAATGATGACATATGATATTGCGCATTTACAGAGCTTGTGTCAAACATATATATCATTTAAACTTTAAACACGTGATCTGTTAAAACATTTCGAACAAAAAAATAATAATATTGATCCAGTTATCTCAGAAAATGCGATGACGTATCGTTAGTAGTTTGGAAAATTGATCAGTCCCACTTGTTAATATTGAATTATTGTCCATAATGATAGAAACCCATTTTCCGAAGTCGGATTCGTTCCACTCTATCTGGCAACCAAGCAAGCAGAATGTAAATTTCTCATGCTTAGGCCCCTGCTCCCAATCTAAATAAGATCCTACTTTATTATCCATGCTCCTGTATATATTTTCAACCACAGTGCGGGTGGTAGGATGGTGTTAAAAGTCAAAGATGCTTTAAAATATATCTATTAGTCAGTATAGGATGCATTTTATTACTCTCTCCAGGGTAGGGCAAATGAATGGCAATTATTTTATTCTAAACACTTGTTTTATTTTTCTATGCTGTGCTCTTCTTCTTTTTTGTATCTCAGTTATAAAAAAAAAAAAATTATAAATTAAAAGTTGTCATATGTAGAAAAAATTGAAGCAAAATAGAAGTATTTTTGTCGGGGAGAAAAGTTTTATATTTCAATTTGGAAAATAGCTACTAAATTGAAAAAAAAAAGAAAGGAATTCTTTTTCTGAAATTACCAATTCTATTTCACTTTATTGTAACGGATGTCAAAGTTTCAGAAGGGGTGGCGTACAATATCTTCCCTCTCAATTAAATTTCAAAGGAAAATAAAGCTTTCTATTTGGAAAATGGCTTTAAAATTGAAAATAAGAGCCAAATAATAATTTTACTTGACTTTATTTTCGCGAATGACTGAATTTTGGAAGGGATGAAGTATATTCTTCTCCCCATCACTTTAATTTAAGAGGAAAATGAAAAAAAAATTGGAAAATAGCTTCAAAGTTTTCTTTCCTTCTTTTTTTTTTAAATAACCAATTTCAATGATCTTTATTATTGCAAATGTCTAAATTTCAGAAGGTAAAAAACACATTTTTGCCCCCCTTACTTTAATATCAGAAGAAAATAAAGTTTTCTAACCCCTCACTATAATTTAAGAGGAAAATGAAGTTTTCTATTTGAAAAATAGCGTCGAAGTTTTAAAAATATGCAACTCTTTTCTTTTCTGAAATTTCCAACTTTACTGTTTTTTATTTTAATTTTATTAATGTCAAAATTTCAGAAAATGTGAAACAGAATTTTCGCCCCCTCAACACTTTTATTTCAGAGGAAAACAAAGTTTTCTATTTGGAAAATAGAGTCAAAGATGAAATTTTCTTAACTACCTATTTTTCTTGACTTTATTTTTGCGCACGTTGAAATTTTAGCAGGGGCGAAACACTTTGTTTACTCCCTCCGCATTACTTTACGCTTTGTACCGCATTACTACTTCGGAAGAAAATAAAGTTTTCTACCCGGAAAATAAAGTGAAAATTCGGGAATGAAATATTTTTTCTACTTTTACTTTACTTTTCCAAATGTCAAAAAGCACATTATTCGCCCATTTAGTTTAATTTCAGAACAAAATACAGTTTCCTACTCGGTGTATAACTTCAAAGTTGAAAAATAATAGCTTTTTTTTCTTTCTAAAAACACCGATTTTACTTGATTTTGTCTTGCTGAATGACTAAATATCAGAAGGGGCAAAGCACATTGTTCAACCCCCCACTTAAATTTTAAAGGAATATAAAGTTTTCTATTTGAAAAATAGCTTCAAAATTGAATTTTTTCTTTTTAAATTACTGATTTTACTTGACTTCAGGGTCACGTGTTTGTCAAGTGTTGTTTTTTTGTAAGTGTCTACATTTCATGGGGGAAACACATTGTTTGCCCCATCACTTAAATTTTAGAGGGGCCCTCTGCCCCCCGGTAGACATGCCACTGGGACTGACGCTAGATAGTAGAGGAAACTACTATACTAAGTAAGACAGAAATACAATATGGATGGCGTTTTCAATATAAATGTAAACAATAACAATCTCAAGCTTCCAACCTGCTCTAGATCCGGCTAGAAAGTTGCTTACTACAGTTTGTTCTGCGAGGCGATATTTTCAAACGGATAATTTTGCTTTCAATAAAAGAAATAAATTAGATACTTTCTGAGATCAAATATGCCTTATTACATAAGATATTAAAGTTATTAAGTAATTCTGGTGAGTTTGAAGTGAAAAGTTGGTTTAGTTATTTATAGATATATTGTTAAAAAAGGTGACATGGTTGCTAGATTTTGAAAAACTTGCTTGTTTGGCAGTCCTGATTTGGCCTCTTTCCATTTGTTTATTACTGTTTGTCCTTGTTGCAAGCTGTGCACCATCTTACGTTAGCATAATGTTCGAGTAGCAAGTTTAAGTTTATAAATTATAATTCAGGTTTAAATTTTAAAGTTGGCATATATTATTGACAAGGTAAGAAGTATTTTATAGCGATTCCTTCTTCGAATGTTAGGTTTACATATTTATTATTGAGCAAACCACGTGATACCTCTACTTAACACTACTATTTCACAATTAATATTAAAATTATATACCCTATATAATTTTAAAATCGATGAAATGATATAAGCGTACTGTCTCTTCACTATTTTTCTTATTATATAACATCTTTATTAGTTATTGCATGTGGTATTTAGACTTAGTATTCATTGTAAACAAAAGTAATAAATTAACAAATACAACGTTTGCAAGAACTACTATTCAAAAGAATCTCAAAACACAATGAACACGTTCTGAACTAAATGGCTTCAAAATACACCAGAAACAGCAACCCGGAAGTATAGGCGGTAAAGAACCAGCAGCGCTTCCTAGTGTAGTGTTAACAATCAACTACATGCAGTTGCGGCCTTAACCGCTCTCTGCGAAGCGTGTGTTTGTTCCTTTGAGAAAGGGAAATAATTCTTGGAAAAAGTCCTTCTAGCTAAGTAGGCTCACATGTTAGGAATATTTTTAACAAGCAATATTTTTTACAATAAAGCTTAAAAAACTTCTCAGCAGTTTGTCTTACATGTAGTTTTTAAACATTCGCACGTGCATTCAGCTTGAATGCTCCTTTATGGGACATTCTCACTGAATGTGGTTCGAGAGAGAATGAAAACCTGATTCGGGAAAAAAATTTTACCACGAACTTTTCACATAAATTGACCGACATTTTTTCTTTCTTGCTTTCAAATTGAGCTAACATTTGAGGTTTGGTCATGAAAATTTCGCCTTTTAAATAATCCTTATTAGTTAGGGAATCATCTACTAAGTAATCAAAAGATTAGTTAGCAGTAGTATCGGTTTTATTAAAATACTAAGAGGTCCGGCATCAGTTCGCTACCTCTTACCAACTCCTATGACTGTTTTAGTCCCGCAGTGGACTGATCGTTAAGACACGGTTCCCAGCAGATCACCGAAGTCAAGCATCACTGACTACGGTCAGTGTGCGGGTGGGTGATCACTTGAATCAGTCTGCGTAGGGACCGAGGGTGTGCGGTATTGGTCCTCGTTAAACTGTGCTACCGTAAAGTGCTCGACTTCGCGCGCAGGCCGTCGGGCTACCGAAGTGGGGGTGCCATCCCCTCCACAGAGGATCAAAATTGTGATGGCATGTCTTCGGATCATCCTCCGGGATGTTTCCCAGACCGTCGCCAATAGCCCATTGTGCAGCTCTAGTGCGACGTAAATTAACAACAACAACAACCTATGATTGTTTTTCAATAATTTTTGTTTCTTGACAAGAAAGCTATTTTTTTCCCAGCTTCAAAAGTTAAAATTATTCACGTATGTATTAAAAGTAATTCTGTTTGCTCACTTCCAAACAATTATCTTACTTTGTGAAGCATAATCATGGATCAGTCAACGAAGGGACCAAGGATGTGTGGTGTTGGTTCTCGTTAAACTGCTCTATCGCAAAATGCTAGACTTCTCGCGCAGGTCGTCGGGCATCCCCTCTGCAGAGGATCAAAATTATGATGGCATGTCTTCGGATTATCCTCAGGGATGTTTCCCAGACCGTCGCCAATAGCCAACTGTGCAGCTCTAGTGAAACGTAAATAATAAGCTTGTAATCACTTTATTTAAATAACATACAATTCACGATGGCAACGCTCGAATACGCCACCTGGGGAGAAGACCGGCCCCATGTCTTGACCCCTCTTATCTTTTCCCCTTCTTAACATTTTTCGTATTTATTTGCCAAAAATATTTCTTAAAATTTCCACAATGCTTTCGTTTAGAACTATGTTCAATGTAGCTTTGAGTTTCATATGTTACCTAACTTAAAATTTTTTTAATCTATTTGAAAATCCAGACAGAAACTAACGTACTTCCTTCTCCTGACTCTCCACCGCTATTGGTAAAAGCTTGCGAAGTTTTGCAGCAGGGAAAGAGTTCTGCTCTATGCCACCTGTAGCCCATTTCAATCTCAAATAGTTTAGCTTTTTTCAGTTACCTTTGCTTTCTAGAGTTCTACTTTATTTTTAGTTGCCATAAAAACTCGTTAAATATTTTTTACCAAAGTTAGTATTTAGTAACATTGCGAAAAATTATTTCCTAATTATATTTCACAACTTTTTATTTAGTATTTTTAGTGTGTATATTAGGGAGCAGAGAATTTTTTTTTTTTTTTTTAATATTTCAAGAATTAATAATGAGTGACTAATCAGTTTCAGATTAAATAAATTTCTTTTTCTTTAGAATTTTTAAAATATATCATAAGAGTCAATCATCATTGCATCAAAATGTCCTGCAATTCAGAATTTTTCGATATTACTGATAACATTTACCTAATTAAATGAGCGTTAGTTACAAGATAAATTGAGAAAAACAGTTAATTTAAAATGTTATTCAAGAGTTGAAAACACTTTGAATTTAATATGAAGGTATTTGTAGGCTCCACTTCTTTTTGCACTAAAATGCCATATGGACTATAATAGACTCAATAAATAATATGGAAATACACAATTTTTTAATTGGTTCACATTTTGATGTAACAAAGGACCTTCATAATTTATTTCTAAAATTTTATAGTTTTCCTTTTTAATATTAAACAATTATTTATCTTTCACATTAATTACAATCACGATTCTTGTTAAAAATTTATTTCTAGTAATAAATATTCAAAAGTTTCAGTTCAAGGAGAAATAGCGTATAATCTATTTAACAAATTTACGAAAAAAACCAACACGCTACTTAATAATTCACAATGTTAGGGGCCCTGTATCATATAAGAGAAAAACAAACGCTAATTCCTTGCAGAAGCCCCCCCCCCCAAAAAAAAAAAAACTGATATGCCATTGATAAGAATTAAACAATCAGAAATATAAAAGTAAAACTTCTTGAAAAAAAAAAATCCTAGCTGCTCCATATGAATTAATAAAAGATTAAATTAATGGGAAAATTTTATAATTTAGGAATTCGAAAATAACGTATGGTAGAAGAAAAGGGAAACTATTTTTTAGACAATAATAAATGTCGCAACATTAGACAAAAATTATAGTACTAGTATTGGTAATATAAAAAAAAAAAAAAGACTAATTGTGTATAAAAAACTATACACACATTTCTGAGATTGGAATGTACACTATAGATAGTTGATTCACAAGCCGACTAGCTTGTGTAAGGGTCAGGGATTTGGAAGGTTTTGGGTTCGAATCCCGGGCAAGGCATGGATGTTCTTTCATTTTCTGTACTATCTGTCCTTCAAATGCCTGTATGACGTAGGTCATTCTCCAGCCGGACATAGGGGAAAAAAAAAAAGTTGATTCACAGGAAAATGCAGTTCCTCCCTAATTTTATCAAAATAAATTGAAATATTAAAAAACTACAAAATATATCCTTAATTTTCAGTTCTTTAAAGAAAGAGACCAGACAATAAATATTTCAAGAAGCTATTCCAGCATTGTCCAATGTTCGCTTAGTTTCGCGATGTTAGTAAATGCAGATTTAGCTTGGAACTTTTTGAAAAAAATGAGATTTTATAAGCGTCTTTTCTTCCCCACCAGAGAAATATCTATATGACGATATTCAATATTTACTATATAGATACACCTATTAATAGTAATGTATGAACATTGACTAGCAACTACTCAGGATCTGCAGAAACTTAATAATTAATGCCAAAAATCCCCCTTTGAAACAGAAAATAACGCCATCGTACGCACATCTACATTGAGATGTGCGTGATTCGCTTTTCCTTTCATATTACAAAATTTGAAGTAAATCATAATCAAAATCTATGTGGGTGTCCGAGGTTTTACGACGCTTCTCAAAAATTTTCCGGCTTTCATTATTGTCGAAAATGAGTGGGGTTGTTTTTGCCCCCATAAGGGTTTCAGGGATTTACATTTTTAGGAAAATTAACATGAAAGAGCACAAAAATTAAATAAGACCTTAAATGATTAGACTTAACCCACACGTTTATTTTTCTTAAGATAACAATAAACTACGTGTAACAAACCTGCGTCAGTTCACAGTTGATTAGTTTAATGTTTTATCCAACCAGTAGAAAAATTATGATCTACATATAAACAAACCTATCTAAGGTGTAAAAAACAAAAATTGACACTATTTAAAACATTGAGATAATATTGTAACAATGAAAGGTTTCAATACCTTTCATACTTATAATGGGTTCATTTAATTGTTTTTCCAAGTAGAAAATATACTTATATGGAAATTTTTAAGTAAGATTATTATGAAAGTTTTATGCTATATGAAAAAAAATGTGCAATAAAAATATTTGTAGAATAGTTATGTAATAATTCATATTGTTAAAATTTAGTAAATAGCTAAAAAAAACTAATTTTTAAGATATTAAATTTTAGGATTTCATATTCTTCACAAATTTTAGATAAAAATTATTTAACTAAAGTTTGGATGTTTCTTAAAGTAGGAAGTAATACCGGTTGTTTCTTCTAAATAGGTTTCACAATTTAAGGAAGTTCATAGTTACTTCACATCACGATGCATTTGAACAAGAATGATATCTTAACAATTCTTTTGTTTAATGGCACTGCCTAGCCTCTTAGTAGCTTCAGTAAATAAATTATCTGCTTTCTTCCCTTTTTTTTTACCCCAATAGTAGTACTCTGACTTTACGTCACAACCTGGTCCGATTTTTCTTTCTATATCAGTAATGTAAAAAAAAAATCCTGGTGTTTAGAGCGTCCTGATTATCAATTGCAATTCTGGTCCCTTTCAGTAGCATACCTGTCTACAAGATGACAACTTGTCTTCTGAAATGAAATAGTTCTCTCTGAACTTTATTTTAAGGGGAGGAAAACGATGAAAACAAATTATGTGAATGATTACTTCCCCGTTGCGTAACCCTGCTATTTGTTTGCAGTTTGATATTTTTTCCAGTATCTTAAACATCAGTTTAATTAAATCATAGAATTCGTTAATTCCAAGTAAAAAAGATCTTTAAAAATTACTTTTACTTCTATAAACCTATTACTAAATTGAAAACCAGGAATGCGAACATAGAATTTTAAGTATAGAAATTTATATAACTTAATCCAAACTTATTATATAGCATTTTTATATTTTCAATTGTGAAAGTAAAATATACCGAAAATATTGCTTTTCACAAGTTATAACTTATATATAATGATTATACGATTTAAGTGTGCTGATGACTGTGAAAAAACACAATTATGTCCCCTGTGTCAATTTCTAGAACACAACAAGGTTATGAACAAATAAAAACACACAACAGAAATCCGATAATATTTATTTAGTTATTCAGGTATTTCTTTGAAGAATTTTATATATATATTTCCTATTCAATCAGTCAAATATGGATAAATTCACACTTTATCATTATTGATGAATAAGTACGCAATAAGAAAGAATTCTGTACAGCCAAGTTAAAAACCTAACACAACAAATAAAAATACAGCCGATTTATTCAGTAATGTCTCCTAAAACAGCTATGTCAAACATGTAAGGAGATAACATTTAAATTAGGAATATTAAAAAAAAAGATTAAATTTTGGAACAATTTAAATATTATCTTTTCTTTTACACCCAATGTTAGCTGTGGATTTGTTATCTCTGCAAACCAAACTAATGAAACTGTATTCTAAATTTGTAATATGCAAAGCAAATAATGTTGAATTTTGATATGAAATTATGACAGTCTAGTTGGTGATAACACACTAAATAAACTATGTTATATTCAGCTAATATAATTTTAAGACAAAACATTGATAAACAAAAGTCACCCAATAAATTCGAATATGGCTGTGTATATAAAAATAACATAGAATAGGAAATATGTAAGTTTATGTCTTTATGGTTTTACTTTTTCTATTTTGTATCATGAAAACCTGAGGGCAACATACAGCCATTGGATTGAAACAAATAACTTTCCACATGGCATACAAGTTGAAGCATGCATCCGTAAGCTTTTAAGTTTATATTGCATAGATGTTTCATTGGATTCATGAAATGGTAAACTACTACAAAAAGGTGTTTCTCAAAATATTAAAATTCATTTTTAACAAAACACATTTCTTCCAAGTCCAGAGAAATTTAAAACAAATATGATATATTTAAAGCACAACATTGCTATGATCTTTTATTTTTGTCTCTTTCCCAAAGCTAGATGATTTGTCAGTCAATGTAGATACAAGCAGATTTGTGCAACACCATAAGCAGTGATTTACATTTAACAACGATTTATTTTTTTCTCTTCCGAGTAGCAAAATGCTATATTGCAGATACAATTGCTGCTTATTAGTCAGCTAACAATTTGCTTAACCCCTTCTTTGGTACTATAAATACACAAATGAGATTTGAGATTATGATCTTTGTTTTTCGTTTTAAAGCAACTAATGGTATAAACAGATTATTGTCCTTTTGAAGTAAAAAAATAATCAAATTTTCTTTTAGCTACAATAATGTCAATTACTGACAATGATGGGTTAGAAAAAGCACTGCATTACTATTGTTTATGATAATGCAGGTATAATCTCTTATATAGAGGAAACTGCTACGTTCATCTGCTGCGACTATCTGTCTCACTAGAATCCCTGCAGTGCAGAAGATAACACACTAGCAGCTATAATTTTTTTTTGTCATAAATCTTGCTATGGTTCATTATGTACAATACTGCTTTGTTACAGCTCAAGTAAAGCAATCAGAATAGCAGCATTTAGGTAATGGTGAGTTATCAATCAATATCTGAAACTTTTCTTTACATATTCGCACAATCACACAAATTCAATTTATGTTTTAATAAGTACATTAAAAGGGGAAGGGGATCCAGCAGGGAAAAAAAAAAACATGTGGACCCTCCACACTGCTGGAGTATAAATATTCACATAAAATGTTTCAAAATGAATGTCACACGAAAGTAAAAGGGAAAAAAGATCAGTTGAAAAAAAAAAAAAAAAAAAAAAAAACAACNAAACAAACTTGCAGTTATCAAGCTGTGAGACACCAAATAGCAAAAGATGGATGATAATTTAGTGAAAAAAAATTGATCCACACAATAGCTTAAGAACTGCAACTCAAACAGGGGGGAAAAATACTCAGAGCATACAATCATACAGAACCACAACCTACACAGTCCTTTTCATACAAGCAATTACAAGTTACACATGTATTTGAAGTTATTAATAATTCACAAAAGATATCCCCACACTTAATTAAGGCATATATTATCACATATGGGTCTCTATAACCCTAAGGGGGAAATAAGTTCGACAAAGTTTTACGAAAAAACGATAACAAATTTACACTTTATAAGTCTTCATTTGTTTGGCTTTCACATTTTTTGATTTCACATTATGCCGATGCAACAAATGCATAAATTTGGACTAGAAATCACAATACAAGAGTCAGCATGCGGCATATTTCAAAACAGCCACATGATTAATGCTTTAGTCCAGGATTACCCTCCCAATGTTTTTCTTCTTTCAATGAATAACACATGAGAGGAGTAAGTTAAATTTCCAAACCTGTCAACAAACAAAACAACTTTAAATAGATATGTGACAAATTAAATATTCCAAATAAATTTTAGATCCTACATTGGATACAGCATAACTATGTCCAAGTGGAGTACAGGTGTTTTAATTTTAGTGCAACAGCACCAATGATAAAGATGGAAGCTCCTTCCAATCAACTTAGTAACATAGGAAAACAAAAACTTTCTTTTTTCATAATTTAATTTTGCATTTGCGCATCATTTGCTACAGCACAGTGATAGATCTAGTTGTAAGTCCCAAGTGCTTAAATAATCTCATCAAGTATTGTTATGGAGGCACCTTGATAAGGAAAATAATTTCTCCCAATTCTCTATTTACAAATGCCTCACATTACTGATGGACTCTTTTTTGCTGGATTCTGATGGTAGCACCTAGACATTTTTTAAACTTTCATTTCAATCAAAACTCTTAAAAACTGAGCTTGTCAACATATCCAAATACAAAACTAAGAGCCAACAGTTGTGAAGCAATTTCTCACAGGAAGTTAATACAGCAAGCTAAACACTTCACTTGTGAGGAAACAGTTAATTTTCTGCCATTGAGTCAAAATAAATCACAATTTGTTTATTTATGCATGTCATGAGCCTTCATTATTATAGAAGGGTTGTATTGGCAGTTTTTATTGCCCAGTTGCTGGAAGAGATATGGCTCTGGCAGGTTTTCTTCGTTCTTTCCATTCTTTCGAACCCGGACGGGCTTCAACAATTCGTCCTCTGGGAAATTCTCTGAAAGGTCCACCTAAGAAAACAGAAAAATCCATTAAAACTGGTATATCACAAATACTTAAAATAAATCATATAATTCATTAATAAAGAGAGCAGATGATTTGAAAGAAAATAATAACAAAGTAATCAAGAACAGTATCAGTGGTGTTTCACTAATAATTTCTCTTTGTTTTTTTAAAAAAAAAAAAACTAACTATGAAATACTTTAAGTAAAAATAAAAACTTACGAGGTGCCGGTTGTCTATTCTGAGTGACTACATCCTGCTGCCTGTGTTGGCGTACCATGGCTTCTTGTCGTTCTTTTTCTTTAAGTTCTTGTGCAATTTTCTCTACCTTTTCTTTGGCACGCATAGCAACTTCAGAATAGGTTAATTTTCTGAAGGGTTTTTCATCCTATAAGAAAGCATTACAATATTTTAAAAGATATATTTTTACTTTATTTATGATTCGTGTATCCAATAGGCTAACACATAAGATGAACTGAAGTCAACTTTTAGAAGCTTTCAGGAATTTAATAAAAATATAATACAAATTTACTCTAATATGTTTGAATTAAATAAAAATACATACACATTTGTCGTCCAAGACTAACGAGCAATTGACATTGAGATATATATATATATATACACAAAACAAATACAAGAAGAAAGTTAAGAAAAACAATAAGTTTCATTTATTGTGGATAAGCTGCAAGTAAACAGAACTCATTAGATAAGTTCAAAATGAAGATAAAACAAAGGAAAATTATAGACATATGAAAAAAAAAGAAAAAAGGGGAAAATAACAATGGGGGAAAATCCGCAAAAAAGAGTGCTTTCTGATATTGTATCAATACAGTCAAAGCAAAACATTAATACAATAGTGTGAGGAGCACTCAAAAAAATTTTTATTTTACAAAAATTACAACAAATAAAACATAATAAGTACAAAAATGCTCCTCACACTATTGTATTAATATATTTTGCTTTAGCTACATTGATACCATATCAGAAAGCACTCTTTTTTGAAGATATAATCGTGTGGGCTGATGAAAAGATTATCTTTTATTTTCCAGTTTTTTTAAAAATTTCATCTTTTTTTTTTAATCAGTTGTTTATTTTTTTTCATTATTTCCCCCATTTTTTCATAGGTCTATAATTTTCCTTTGTTTTATATATATATACATATACATGTGTGTAGGTGCTAACATGGATAGGAAAATATTGATTTTAAGAAATACAAATTTCATAATTTTTGCATAATGTACTATATAATTTACACAAAGTGAATTTTAGGGATTTCAAAAAATAGAAAAATTGCAATATTTCCCAGTTATGCTTTAAACCCACTTGAAATGTTACACATTTAATTTGTCAAAGATAGTTTAAATACTCAAGCAATAATCCCTACAAAAATTCTATTTCTACAGGGATTATTTTAGGAAACTTAACTGAATTTTCTTAAATGTAGTAAAACCAGGAGAATTTTAATTAAACCAGTAGAAACTGGAAAAATCGAAAAGAGTTGGCAGCTATGTATATAACAGGGTGCATAGCCAAATTATTCAACAAAAAATAAGCACCTTTTAAGCACTAAAAAAATGGCATTGTGTAAAATTATGTAAAATGAATGGCGTTTCCATACGCTACTGACTGACAATACGCCGAAATAGATTGAATTAATTGGAAAACGTTGAATAGAACAATGTGAACTGTGGCTTTTTGCATTACTTGTAGCGAAAACCAACAAGGTAAAGGAAAAATCTCATTTTGAAAAAGGGAAAATTCAGCACTTTTTAAAAACACCCACTGAAAAAAAAAACACCTTTAAGATCTTTTAAAAAACGAAAATAAGCAGCTTTAAAAAATGCTATGCACCCCGTATAAGATTCATCTGTATGTAGTGTCTAAGGACATATTGCTTAAGATACAAACAATTTTAAAGGCATCTATTTTTCATATCCTAAACCCCATGACTTCTGACAGTCATGAGGAAAATTGTAATATACTTAAAATGGATTTGGAACACTAGTGATCAATTTCAAATCCAAGTTCTTAAATTTTTTTTTTAAGGCAGTATGAAACACAATCATTGATTACCATAGTACATACCAGATAATAAGTTTCATACAAAAAATCAATTTCATCAAACATATACAAGGAAATATAATTTGAACAGTAAGAAAAATAAAACACTGAACAACTTCAGATCTAATGATAGGATTTTTATGTACTCCAATCTCAATGGCTTGGGATATGATCCGAAATATATTGCATTAATTAAAATGACTAGTTATCATATAAACAGATAGTTTTTTTACCATAAACCTTCAGGCGAATTCCCCCGTGTAAGAAACAACTAAATATTATCTTAAACTACGCTTTGGATAAACATTTCAATTTTTTTTTTTATTGTACAAAATCAAATTGCTAGTGGTTGCTTAATTTGCTTGCAATTTGAATACAAATGAACATTCATGGCTCTTTTTTTGTTAACAAGTCTTTCCTTGAAGATAAATAAAATAAAGCCATAAAAAGAAGGCTGCAAATAAATATTTTCTTTACACATTACAGCTAAATTTTCCTAAATTTTTAATTTGAAAAAATATGCTTATTAAACAATTTTAGTTAAATGCATTAAATTTTACAAAAGATTAAAGGGAGACTCAAGTTACTTACTTCACTGCTTGCAGTAGATTCACTATCAGCATGCCCATTAACAGACAACAAAGATGACTCTGGCTCTGATGTTTTATTTTTGTTTGAATTAGACTCTAGCACCCTTTTCGAAGTCTTATCCTTGACAGAACACACCACCTCAGCACACTTATTTGATACATTATGCTCAATAGTTTTCGAAGTAGGGGGCATAACGTCATTAACTCTCTCTTTAAAGGAACTTTCTTTACTATTTGAAAATGTCCTACTGTGCTTAGGGATTACTGATGATCTGTCTTTAAACGTATCAAATTTGTTCTTCACTGAGGATGAGTCTGGAGTCTTATTCTTTGGTGAAGGAGTATCACACAGTGGCCTATTTTTCGGCAGAGAGTCAAACTGTTTTGCTTTTGGCAATTTAACAGTAGCAGTTTGTTTGCTTTCATTTACAATTTCACTAGGAACATTTGTGATTGGTTCAGTGTCAGGCAAAGAGGTAGTGCTGGTGGCACTTTCAGTCATTGTAACAGAGCCATTCATCATAGAGTTTGTAGACACAGATAGAAAGGCAGGAGTATTACTTGCACTGAATGTTGTTTGTACCTCAGGTACAACACTGTTTATATTAATACTGGTGTTGGAAGGAGTGCTATTATTGGGAGAATCAGCATATTCTTCCCAATCATCAGGTTCTTGAAAGTTATCTACGATTAATGCATCATTCATGGTCACCGTCTCTTTGACACTACAAAAATGAACCAAATATGAGCTTTATAATTTTACAATCAAATAGGCATATATAGAGTGGCAGTAAACAATACACTCGGAATAAACAAATCAAAGATAGAATGCATTTTCTTTGTTATTCCCCTTCCCAACATGCTTTTTAACATAGCATAAATAACATGCATATTCATGACAAAAATTCATCACTTGTATTGCAGCAAATAATTGTTTAACAAATAATGGTGCTACTAGAAGTGTAACATTGGCTGTAATACTTTTTAATCCTAACTTATGGGGAACTATGCATTAACATTTAATTAAGTGATTAACATTTAGTTCTCTCTTTAAAGTGATTCAAAATATACACAATAGCAGCCATTGATTATCTTTTTACAATTTGCTAAATAGTGACCACCACTAATAAAAAAATCAGCTACTTAATCATAATAAAAAAATCAGCTACTTAATCATAATATAAAACCATAATAAAACCTTCCTATAATAAAATTGCTATCACAGTATTATAAAACGTAATTTTTCCCCCAATTAGGATTCTCTATTTTCAAGTTTCGAAGGATATGCAGCTGACAGGAGTGAAAACATCAGAGATACAAAAAAGAGGAAAATTCAGTAGATCCTTACACAAATAGCAATATAAGAGGTAAATAATAATAATTTATACACATTAAGTGGAAATTCACAGATCCACTGAAGATTTCCACTCTGAGCATATAAATTTTTGTGTCCTATAACAAACAAAAAGAACTAAATTTCAGAAGTGAATTACACTAATTACTAATTATTTATATATCAAGATACAATAAAAGTGTGTTTCCATGTGTTTTCCCTGTACATATTATACACAATACATTAACAGGAAACATCAATTACTGTGCTCTTGTGTGAGCTATATTGGGCTAACTATACCTATTAGTTTTAATTGCTGTAAAAATAGCTGGACATACTTAACTAATGCTATAGTAAATGAAATAGTTTAGTATAGCTGAAATATCAAATAGATTACGCTTTGAGTGGTTACCATTTAATTCCCTGTATTTTCCAGATTTTCCCTATTCTCCCTGTGGAGTGGTAACCCTGATGACTTATTTCACTAATGTAAAATAATGGAATTTGCTGTTAAATAATCAAATACTAAAAGCTTTTTTCTTTGATAGATTGTAATAAAGGTCAGATCTTTTTCAGTTTTGTGGAATCAGTTCTTAGTGATGCAGCAGTCTCATACATTCAACTTATGTCTGTGATACCATAGATTGCAAGTGTTTGGTTGGCCTTTTCCCCATTTGCGGTTGGCTTCTCACACGTAGCTTATAACGTCATCCCTTCTATGTAGCAGTAGAGTACTTAAGGTCCAGTTGAAGATAGTTATGTTGTATATTCTTGCTTTTTGTTGTAGCATTTTCTGAAGCAGACAAAGCCAATAATGCGCATTTTTTTAAAAGAAGTTTAGTTTGGAATCTGAATCACTATATATATGAATTTGATGGCTACTGCTGAAGATTACGAAGAATTGAATTTAGTATGGAGTGAGCAAAGATGCCCCTTTTGATCGTAGAATCATTGAGTTATAGATCATGGAATCTCTGGACTTTTTGTCAAATTGGAGAACATGGAAAGAAAATTCTGCCTTACCTACAGATTCAAACCAAAAAGTCAAGAATATCTCTGGAAGTATGATAGGGCACACATATACAAATTTCTTAGTGTTGACTTGGAATACTGAAGTTTGATCTCGGTGACCACTGCTTAGGAAAAATGCAAGCAGCATTTTGAGACAACTACGAGAGCAAGAGTGATCCAATTACTGGACCAATTCTTCGACTTAAATATACCTCAAGTGAAGAAATTAGTCTGTTTGCTGTTAGATTAAAGATATTCTATAAATATTATATATAGAATATAAAGATATTCTATATATATTAGATAAAGATATTCCCTTCATTAATCTACATGCTGTGTAAGTGATTTTTCACTCAAATTGTGCACCCCTATTTAAGACTAATTATCTTTTTTAACTTAGAAGAAATCTTATTTCTGGTTCTGTAATAGAGGAAGCTGGAGGTTAGTTTGTGGCTGCTAAAAATTTTATTTCTCTGTATAATTGTGAGAATGAGAGGATTCTCTATTGTAAAAGGGTTAATGGCTTATATTATTTAAACCTAATACTTATTCTAAACCTGATAAAGATTTAGTTATTGACAATGTTAGTGATGTGAATGAGAAGTTATTTAATATCTGTGTTCAGTCAAATGATCTAGATATCTGGCACTTAAGATGCCACATGAATTGTGATTATATAACTCAAGTAAGCAAAAATTTTAATGTGAAAGGATTACCTAATATTTGTGTCAGATAGTAATTATATAAAATGCAAATTAGCTAAATCTAAAAGAATTTCATTTAAGCCAAATTTAAGTACAAGGTAGAAGATTAAATTTAAGTATAATGGCGGTATGTGGTCCACCAATGCCTGACATTTCATATTGAAGGCCAGTATTTTCATTCCATTACAGAAGATTTTTCCAGAAAAGTTACTGATTTTTCCATTAAAGAGAAATCTGCAAGATTTTTTAAACTCTAAAATTGAAAATGTTAGAACTGATAATGGCATGGAATATTGTTAAAGAGTTTAGTGCTTTTCTTGAAAATGAAGGTATAAAAGCTGAGTCAGGGTTCTTGCTCTATTTCAAAAAAAAAAAAAAAAATTAGGACTTTTTTAGGACTATGAAAAAAAAATTAGCACTTGATGTAAAGTAAAAATAACATACTTAATCTATACATGATATTAAAAATGTACAAATAAAGTGTTTAACGATTCATGAAGTAAAAATTACATAATTAATCTATACATGATGCAAATTGCGGCTCAATTTTGTCACAATCTTTTTCCTCAATTTTCTTTTTTTGACTTAAGTAATTTAATATGCTTCTCATTTTTAGAACACACTTGCTTTTGTTTTCTGACATTAATTTTGGATTGATACAAGCAGCATTTCTTACAACAGAATAGTTTATTGGACATTTCTCCAGTAAAGTTTCTAACATTTTGGTGATAAACTTTCTGCAATCTTTCTTTATATTCATATGATCCCGGTCAGAAATAACTTTTGAGGCCAACAGCTGCTTTAAAATTTGGTCACCTTTAAAACCTACACTGATTTTTGTCAGAGACACAATTCTTTTCATCACAAAAACTAAAATGGCAGAGTTTCTCCAGAGAATTTAAGTTTTCTATAGATTCTGGCTTCAGAATGTTATATAATTGCACACTATGTAATACCAAATCCTGGATATCTGCAGCAAAAATTGGTAAAAGTGGCCGATCTGCTTGATACAGTTTCAAAAATGGTGAAACTAGCTCCGACAGCTTAAAAAGAATTAATTTGTCTTTTATTGCTTCTTGTAAAGTTAAAAAGGATTTACATTTCACTTTTCTAAACTTGCCAACATTTTTCACATAAGATTTCAGATCATTCCAAAGCAATATTGCTCTTTCAGCTGCAGGTGCATTTTCCAGCCAACGGTGGTTACAAAATCTTAGTGGTAATTTGTTCTCAGTTGATTGATTAATAAAATCTTCTTTTCTTGTGGGTGAATGTTTAAAAAGATAGAAGATTGAGCTCAGCATGGAACCAATGAGCCATTCTGTTTCAGATTCACCTTTGTAGAATGCATTATTTAAAATATAAAGCCCACAACTTCCTATTGTATTGCATTGAACACCATGTTCTTTTAACAAATCTTCTTGAATATTATTATAAAACTTCCAATTGACAGCAGGACCGTCCATAGAAATCTGCAATGATTTCTTCAGGTCTACATTTTTGACTGATGAATAAAAGCAGGCTAAAAGGTCATCTGCTGCAGAATGGCCCAGAAAAGCAGATGTTAAGTATCGCGTCTCTACAATGTTCTTATCTGGGTTTCAAAAGTGGATATGTATATCCAACTGCTTCTGCTGTGTCGCTTTGTTCAAAGACTCATCAAGCTAAAATGAGGTGCAAGTCCAAAATGACAGAGATATGCACACTTAGATTCACTGCAGGCGAAATGACGTGCTATTGAACTGTCTGGAAACATTGTACTAAATAATTTTCCAGTGTCTTTGGAAGAATTGTAGGAGTAGTAGCTTTCTACAACTTTTAAAGCCCATAAAATCTCAGAAGAAAGAACTTTTTTCCCCAAAGCCCAAGAATCTTCTAAAAAGATGGAGGCAGCAGAAGAGCCGAAGGCAACAGAATTTAAGGATTTAGGGAAACCGATTTAAGGAATCCGACCGCTCAAAAAAAAATTCAAAACGCCAATATATAAAATATTTAGCACTTTTTTAGCACTCAGAAGAAATTTTAGCACTTTTTAGGCCCTAAAAAAGTTGGGGAAAAATTTTAGCACTTTTTTAGGACAGCAAGAACCCTGTGAGTGTACTTGACAGCCTTAGAGAATATTAAAAATCTAGTAAATTAGATGCTTTTTGGGCCGAAGCCTTACTTACATTTTTAATAGAAGTATGTCATAAAACCAAATTAAAACTCCCTTTGAGTTTTATAGTGGTAGAAAACCATCAGTCAGTTATATGAAAACTTTTGGTTGTTTAGCATTTGTAGGTCAACCAAAACAGTTGAGAAATAAACTTCAAATGAGATCTAAAGAAGGGATTATGATTAGGTTATGCAATGCATACAAAAGGTTATAGAATTTGGAGTATACTTGTTGAAACAATCAATGCTCGTTTCGACCATAATACAAGATGTGCGGAAGCCGTGCTGGGCACCAAACCCATGTAAGCATAGTTCTGCTAGTTTTAAAACCAGAACATCCAGATTAACATGAAAGTACCTCAGGTGAAGATATGGGTAAGTGATGTAGAAAAGTAAAACCCAATTTAATACCATGTCTAGATAATAGAACTAGTATCTATTAGAATATTGAAAGTTTAAATATAAGATTAAAATCCTATAACAATGTTGAGAATTACTGCAGTTCCTAAAAATTATAAAGACTGTTTAAAAATCTCCCAAAATTAAAAGTTGGATATTAGCCTTAGATTTATGAAAGAAAAGTTTAGGATTAACTGAGTTCGATCAACTGAATTTTCTGTTTCTTCCCCTGAAAAAAACACTGAAAGAGTTTACTGCATGCAGAAAAGAAAAGAAGCGTGCAGAAAAGAAAATTTGTGGGGACAAAATTACAAAATCACACACCTTAGCTTTAATCCTTTCAAGTCTGACCATGGTGCTAGTAATGCTGAACCAAAAAAAGAAAGCTGTTTCAATGTGGAAAAATTAAGCCAGAGCTTAAAAATTAAAGCTTGAGGTTATTAAAAGAATAATGGTGAAAGTTTGGAAAAAAAGAATCAGAAATTTGGAGTCTGTGAAACCACAATAGGAGATTGGAAATACAACAAAGCTCAAACAGAGGATTTTTATTCAAAGATGGATTCATCAAAGGCCTTAGGACAGTAAAAATATATTTTTTTTAAAAAAAGGGAAAAAAAAGAAGCTAAAACTGAAAAGCTTGATGAAGCAGTCTTTGGTTCAAGAAACAACACGCGCAGGGCATATCTATTTCCAGGATCATTAAAAAAAAAAAGAAAACCTTTATTTTGAGCCTAAAATTAAATGAAAAGCAATTGCAGAAGAAAAGTTGTTTGCCAATAGATTCTGCAAGATTTTGTTGAAAGATACGAAGAAATGATCTAGAAAGAAAATTTGACATTAGATAGAATTCATAACACTATTGAAATCAGCCTGATTTACATAACTTTACAATAATTTCTTGATTATATAGATATAATTTTTGCTATAACGAAAGATTAAGTAAATAGTGTTATACTTTTAGGTGATAATTTAAAAAAAATTTTTTTTGTGGGTAAAACTCATAAATTGTTAGGCGTTGAATCTGTCCAAAAGGAGGGTGAGATTTTCATCCAAAAAGTTTGTAAAACATTCTCTAGCTTTAAATTTCCTTAGACATCATTGCAGATTACCATCCTTGTCATCAACAGCTAAAAGAGAAGTGGATGAAATGGCAAAACAATTTGGGTTAATTGTCCGATATAGCTGTTCGCGTAAGGCCGAATATTTGTTATGTGATAAATATATTATCACAATTTCAAGGAAACATTGGACTACTAGGAAACAAGACTACTAGGTTATGTTCAGAATACTCCAGACTATTTTCTAAAAGTGTAAAATATTGAGGAATGAAATATAAATCGTTACTGTGACTCAAAATAATAAGAATGACAGAATATATGAGCGTGCAATAATATGTTCTTTTTTAATATAAAACTTTATCTAACATACTTTGCTGAACTTTCAAACAAAAATCTGTGAGTTTATCTACTAAGGAATCTGAGTATGTGACTGCAATTAATGCTGCTAAAGAGGTAATGTGGATTAATCAAATAATAGATTAGTGTAAGGAATTAAATTTAAAAGCCATAAATTTAAATATATTTAGTGACAATCTGCAATTGATTGTTCGCATCCATGTATTGAAAAGAGTTGACCCATACACATTAACGTACAATATCATTATGAAATTTAATTTATGATAATTTTTTTACTGTTAAACATGTTAGGAGTAAGTTTAACTTATAGGCTTTGTAAAAATGTCCACTATATTTGTTGAAAGCATGAGAAGGGCTCCCGCGTGTTAAGTTAAATAAATACTAAAAAGGATTTTTCATTGTTTGATTAATTGTAATAAAGTTTAGATCTTTTTCAGTTTTGTAAAAACAGTTTTTGGCATTGTACTACTATCATGCATTCAACATATATCTGTGATATCATAAACTAAGAGTGGTAAGCTGGTTTTTATCATTTGCTGTTGGTCGAGCACACGCATCTCTTGGCGCCATCCTTAATCTGTAGTAGTTATGCTGTGTTCTTACTTTTTGTTGTTGTTTTGTTATTTTATCAGAGTGCAATGTGTTACTTTTAATATGTCTCTAAATAAATCGTTTTTATTTCCATGAAAGTTAATATTTAGTTGTACTGACATTTCTGCGACTGTTTTGGATGTCACTTTCACTACAACAATTGAGAGAGAGCATAGCTTTATTCTCAGAAGCAGAAAGTGCCTAAAACTGTGACGTACATCGCAGAACAATTTCATCTTGCCGTAAAAGAATTAAATTCTAAGATGTTGTAAATTGTGGGGATTCACAACTGACAGAATTGTTTCTAAAAAACCAAATGCTTTCGATGGAGATTAAGAAGTTGTTGGAACAACAGACCGACGAATGTTTGTGTTTGCAAATCGTGCACCATGTGGGCCCTTCGAAAGACTTCTAAGGCAGCCCTTATTTTATGTTCGAACCTTCATATCATAGTCATTTTATTAACAATTCATAATTATAGTCATTAACAAAATTTTGTACTTCAAAAAATTGAAGAAGTAACAAATCAAGAATGTCTGTTTTGGTTTAAAAAAATGTTGTGTATCTGTGTAGGATCCTGTACTTTAATAAATGAAAATATAGCATTTTAACGAAAGTTGACTTTTTTCGCTGTGAAATGCTTGCAGAACATATGTATAAATTAATAAGTCCTGTTGGAGAACATTTGAAAATATTCTGCTTATGGGGCTTTATCTAAAAGTCCCTTTCAGGGTCAGAAATGCCATGTAGCAAAATCAAATTTGTTTTGACCAATAGATTAGTTTTCCATATTTCAAACATCAATTCAAATTAGTAATTTTAAAAGTACAATGATGAGCAATTTTGGTAATAAACACTCCATGCCCTTGAAATATCAACCAGAAAAAAAAAAGCAAATTTAAACTTACAATAGCTTTAGTTAGCATAGATTGAATATTTATGAGAAATTTTTTCTTATCACTCAGTGTTAATTTAACAAAAACAATCCAAGAAGCCTAAATCGATTAAAATTGGCTGACAAGCCAATTTTAATAAAAGGCTTCTTCCAATTGTTGCCATTATCAACTTCAATGTCTTTAAAATACTGCCTTACTTGGAGCTAACAATATTATCCAAGAACTGCATCGCAGGTGATTCACCATGAAAACGTTTTAAATGCATATGAATGTGAGCAATGAAAAAGCTGAAAAAGGCTCTTTCAAGATACAAATACATTTACATCATATCTGCTTTGAAGCACTTAGCTGCCTACTTAACAGTAATTGAACAAGGAGCACAAAGTCAGTATTTCACCCAAAAATTCCACTTTTTTGGGAACAGCAAATTCTTAAGGGAAATTTGGCCCCATCACACATTAGCAGATATTATCGCCAGTGTTGGCGAGGAAAAAAATTCCTGAAAATTGGGTGAAGATGCTTAACATCCTATTGAAAAAAAAAAATGCCTAAGAAAAGGGCCTTGTATTCAGTTTTTTTTCTCTGACAAGAGAAACAGAGAGACCAAAGCTGCCCCCCCCCCAAAATGTCTACATACTGTTTGTGGATGCAGTTGTAAAGAAACAAGCTATTATAGCATAACTTTTTTGTTTATAAAATGTTAATAGAAGTACCACTAAATATTGACCAATCCCGAAACGGAAAAAAATGGTTTTAATGCAATTGGTATATAATTAGGAAAATAAAAAAGTGAGAGACATTACACATTCATATATTCTACTCTTATAACATCTTAATATTTTTTGTTTTAATCATTTCTTAAAACATTTTTAAAATTGAAGCATTAAGGCCTTTAAATGCTGTGGCAGCCCTGAGGAATAAACATATATTTCCTTACAATTAACAACTATGAAGACATGACTACCTGTTTTTCAATAGGATACTGATAAGAAAGCTGAAAGAGAGAAAGAATAAAAGTTTTGTATTTTTGTTAGAGCAGATCTGTTTTGAAATATTATGCAGAGTTCACAGCACTTTTTATTTTTGGAGGCTCAGAAAAGTTATACTTAAATTGAAATGAATCCCCAACAGAAATTTAATCAATACTTACGATTCAGGTGATGCAGGAGGAGTGAAGGCACCATCAGTGGGAATAACTGCTTCATCAACTACAGTGATAGTGGAGCTATCTTTAGTTGTGCAAACCAGAGCAGATTCAGAGGTTTGAGTTTTAGTGTCTCGTGTAGCAGGCTTAACAGTCCCTTTAACTATATCAGACAACCTACTCTCATAGACATCAACATCAACAGTTTCCTTTAAAAAGTTGAACTCAAACTTAATGAACATTCAACAAAATGTGGATAAAAAATTACAAACAGTTAAGTTAAACACAAAATCCAAACAATTTTACTAAACACAGTATGTTAGATAAATTACTTTGGGATAAATCATTTTTAAATTTAAATGAAATTTGATGTAATGGACACAAATTATAAAGTAATTCTTGTGAAATTCAATATGAAATTCCAAAATATTTTGATAAAGGTAGTTTTTTACAAAAATGAAATAAGAATGTAAAAATGTAATTTAAATACTAAGAAAGGTTCTCCTTCTGGCTATGTGAGATACCTGAACATATTGAACACTCTTATTTTAACAAAAATATTTCATAATTTTTACATGTAAATTATTTTTTAAGGCAATTTTAATCAATTTCAATAGAAAATTGAGTAAAATTTCTTTTCAGCTATTCTGATGGTAATTACTTATATTGATTAGATTAAAGAAAAAGTTAAGAATGCGACAATATCCTTATGCTGCTCATTTTCACCACACTTGGGCATAAGAGCGGTTAGAAGGGTGAAAATGAATAAGTACATCGAATTTGGCGAAATTAACTCTGCTTTTCAGCAGATTACATTTTCCCAAGCAAGAAGGAAGAGCTTTCATACTATCTGTGCAGATAAGTTTCTGAAAACTCATGTTTTTATATTTTTAAACTAGCCTTATTTAAGTCATAAAAATTGTTTTTAGACCAGCTTAAAAAGATTTATACTCTAACAAACAATCAAGATTTAAAACAATAGTAGCATATTTTTGTATCAATCTGAAGACTGGGCACTATCCACATCTAAACAAATTTAGAATATCTGAGGGAGAAAAAAAAAAAAAGGAAAAATAAAAAAACAAACAAGCCCAGAAAGTCCCCCCTAAAAAAGACCAATTATTGATGAAAAATGGTCCATAACTTGGAAGAATAACTCAAATCGTTGCAAACCAAGCACGTCAAAAAGTGATACTTTAAGCTCAAAATGCACACTTGCCGTAATAACATCGTATAAAGAATATCATAAGTAGAAAAAAAGTGGAAATTGCTGAAAAAACAACTGGATTTACAAAATAGCCAAAAAGTGAATTTAAATCAAATAAAAAAAATAAAAAAAAGAGTTTAAAAAACTAGGTCAGGGTTACCACTGAAATTAGGTTTTCAATTTCTATTTTCCAGGTAAAATCTAAAATATTTCCAGACCAGCATGTTTTTTTCTTCATAGAGCCAGAATGGGTACATGAAAAGTGCCAAGATTATGAAGTATTTTATCCAAAATGTTAAATTTTTTTAAACATATCTTAAAAAAATAATAATTAGATTTTAAATTTATTTTAACAACTTAGAAATTTGTTTTTTTAAATGTTTTGGCACATTTATTTTTAAAACACTAACATATATGTGAAGAAAATATGTTATGCTTGTAGAATATTGTTTTAATTGGATAAATATGTTTCAATGTGTTACTTCAAGTAGTTTTTGCACAAAGTGTACCAAACGACAAATAAAAAGTAACCCAAAAAACATTAGAAGAGACTAGGAAACTAAGAAATAGGAAAAACAAACAAACAAACTTTACTTGAAAGCAGAAGTTCCTTCCACCAATGGGAAGCACTTCCATGGGAGAGTTTTGTGCAGCATTCTAGTTTAAGAAAGAATATAATGGTGCAAATTTGGATAAAGCATTGCTATGTTAAAGATACTTTAACAGGGTGCGTAGCCAAATCTTTGAATCAAAAATAAGCACTTTTTAAAAACTTTTCAAGCACTTTACAAAAATTTTCAAGCACTCAAAAAATTCATATTCAATCAGTGATAAACAAAAACTTTTTATAAACAGTTTTAGCGTTAAAAAAAAAACCCAAAAAGAAACAGACGTAAATCGAAACAATCAGTACTTACCCACATCATCGAGTGAATTCAACTTGACCCTGAACTCAGAACAAAAGTACCCTTACCCCCTACGTCAAAAAAGTGTTAGAAGTAAAATAAAATAAACAATAATAAAATTAAAATAAATTAAAAAGAAAAACATTTCATAAGGATCTGATATTCTCCATCCGAATTGGAGCACTCGGGTTTCGGTTTCAAGTGTGCGTGCATGCGCAAGTCATAACGTGGGTACAACATGAAGTCCGCGTGAATGATTCCGTAGCAAACACCCCATTTTTCGTGTAATGCATGGGATATCATTGAAGGGAGAAAAAAAATTATTCGGGAAAAAAAAGTACTTTTTAAAAACGCCAGCTGAAAAATGGACCTTTAAAAGCTTTTAAAAACGAAATCCCCAAAAAAAGCACCTTTAAGTACTTTTTACAAACGCTACGCACCCTGTTTAAGCGTTTGGCGATACATTTCCGCCCCCAAAAAAGTGGGTTTAACACATAGTAAATTAATTTATAATAAGGAAATTAGTAAAACTAAGAAGATCGAAGAAAAAAAATTCCAGTTTCTCTTAAAAATTCCCAGATTTTTCTAGGTTTTTATCAGAATTTCCCTGCCGGTGTAAAAAATATTATATGATAAATCCAGGTGAGTATTCACCCTGCAGGAGGAAAAGGTCAAGAATGATAAATAACATCTGAAAAATGACAGATTCAAGGGTGAAGTCACGATGGAATCACAAGTGCCAAGAAAAATAATTTTTTGAAATTTTTAAGTCTTTATAAAATTGCATGAAAAAATTATCAGAACTGAAAAATCATGTGAAAGAGGCTGAAAATAAATTTGTGAAAAAAAAATATATATATATATATATCAAAAGATGCAAAATTACGATGGAATCATTACAATTCAAACACTTCAAAAAAGTGATTGTTCACATTCTAAATTTGCATGTCGTAATATTGTATTAAATACATCAGAATTTGGAAAACCATCAGGAAATGATTGAAAAAATTATGAGTTAGTGAGAAAAAAAACCCATCAGAAATTTCATGAAGCATTTAGCGGTAATTGTTTTAAAACTTTGAAAAAATTCCCTGATTGTTTTCCCTATCACCTGCCACCCCATCAACCCAGACAGTAGGGATAAAAGATTCAGGAATTTATATTTTAATAAAACATAGCCATTAAATTTCATCTGCTCAAATATCTATCCTAAGTATAAGTTTATTCCGCTAGATTGCGAAAAAAAAAAACACAAGCACATATAGTAACCTTTTTTGTAATCTAAGTTTACTTGAACTGCATACATTTATTTGACAAAACTATTAAACCTAAAAAATAATTAAAATCTGTCGTGTAGCTTGTAATAGTTAATGATTGACAAAGATTTTGAAAAATATTCAGTTAACTCTACACAGTCAATGTTGAGATCTCAGGCAACAAATTGGTAGATGGACAGAAGGATAGTGTAGCAAAAATATTATTTTACTGCAATTAGTAAAATAGTCACTACTATATATGTTTGCAAGCCCATACGCTAATTATTTACAAATTAGAAATTTGTAGAATTTTCTTTATTATGTGCACCTAATTTTCTAGAAAGTTAAAGGGTCGTGAGAAAAGCAATTGATCTCACATAGAATGACTCAGTAAGGATTAATAAAATTATTTACTTACCAAGCAAGCACTGCCAGGAAGAGGAGGAAATGATGTTGTTTCTAAATCAAATTTGGGAGACTCTGGTTTAGCTTCATTTTCAGTTTGAGACTTATTGAATGTTCCATTAGAGTTTTCGGAATAATTTCTACCACTGTTGGAAGGTCCATTTTCTTTCCACCATCTTTTATTTCGTTGTCTGTTGGCATTCATCCAGTTTTCTCTGGTTTGATTTTCACCACCCTGTTTTGAAGAAGTATTTGCAGAGGTTCCCGAATCCCGGGAATAGGCCAAAGACGCATTGTTCCCCACCGAGAGGTAACTTTGGTCTTGACTATTTATTGCACCAATACCCACTTGATTTCTTGGCACTATAACCGGGTTGTGCCGTGTTTGCGAGGTGTGTGCAGGATAAATAGATGGCAATTTGTTATAATACAAATTGGGAGCAGTAAAAAAGCTCATGTCCACACCAAAATTATGTATGTTTCTTGATCGTGATGCATAGGGCACATAATCAAAAGTACAATTATTGGTATTCACAATATTTGGAAAAGAAGCCTGCTGATGAAGTTGCTGTCTTTGAAGATAGGATGCTGACTGGTTTCGGTTAAAATACCTGCTTTGCTCACTACACAAATATAAAAAAGAAAATTAACTTCCTGAAGACTAAACTTCAAAATTTAAGTACATTTAATGGATATAATAGCATTAATAACTTAAAGTTATGATAAAACTGTATGACTTACTTGTCTCTAGATGCATAGTTGTGTCTGTTTGAGCTATTATTTAATGGTCTGAAAGCTGCCTGAGGAGAAAGGCCATTAACTGAAAGAACCTACAAAAAATAAAAAAATAAATAACTGACACAGGAAATTGTGAATGCCCATTTGCGAAAAATTATAATATTACTAATTATAAATAGAAAAAATGGAGATTAACACTATCCACTTAGAGCTTTGTACAACTAAACTAACACTTAGAGCTTTGTACAACTAAATAAGATTCTTTTCACAACAGTTAAATATTTACTTTATTTTCTTCATTTATAGAGAAAACAGTCGGCAAAGAATTCTGTTAGGTTAAAAAACATTTCGCTAAAAAAATAACGAATTCTCTAAAGAAAAAAAATAAACAACTTAAAAAATAAAAATGCTGTTGCCAGCCATAGAATTTTTTGAAAGTTTATTAGCAACATAAATCAAAATGATATAGAAGCGCAACTAGATCAAAATTATGATACCTCAGCGCTTGACGTTACAAATCCTTCAATTCTAAAAGTGTTGTATCGCCAAATGCCCAAATTAACAATTGTGTTCTTAAAGAAATTCTATAAAAAGTTTTAAATAAAAAATCTACTTCTACAACTGCTTCTTGAAGAACTTGGCTCATTGATTAAAAATATAGCTTTAATTTTACAGTACTAACTTTACTTCTACTTTCATTATTGCTATGACCCTCTTTCATTACATTTTACAACTTCATGCTAAATTTGAGGACTTTAAGTTGTTTTGTGGTTGAATACTGACACTTAGAAATGTGTAAATAAAAAAAATAATATTTAGAGGTTAAGAGTTGCCTCAGAAAAATTTGAATAGTTGACATTGAACTTAACTATGGAAACAATCGTTTTTGTGAAAAATTGAATTGCATCGTTGACATCAAAACTAAAACTATCGTGTTTCAACATTACAATACTACATTAATTTATACTTTAGAACTGCCTCAGAGAAATTTGAATTGTTAGCAATGACTTAAACAAAAAGTTTTATTTTAACTGACAAATACTATATTATAATTTTAACTTTTTCTATGACTATATTCATTTTCTTACTCTTTTCTTTGTCTTTTATACATTTTATTTTCTTGTGATAAAATAAAAAACTTATAGTTGTTCAGCTTCTGAACACTGGTGAAAACACAAAATGATCGGCTTCATCAACAATCAAAAATACAGTAGAGTCCCGATTATCCGAGTTAATGTGGACCACGACTAACTCGGATAACTGAAAAACTCGGCTAAAACGAAGAGTATAAAAAAAGAAAGAAAAAGAGTTGGTATAAATGTAATATATTTAAGAAATATAAAATTTATATGAGTATACCACATACAATTCCTATTATTATTAAAAAAACTTACTTGAAAAAACTTAAAAAATATACTTTGCGAGAATTAAAGAGTTTATACTTAAAAGAAGTCCTTAATCGTTTTTCGTTTTACATAACTTTGGTGCTTTTCTGCAGCAATGTTTCGCCATTTTTTAGGGATAACAGGAAAACTGGTGTCGCCTTTTTTTGTTGTCCTATGTATTCAGTAGCATTTTCGACAGCTTTAAGTTCATCTGTGTGAGAGATTTTTATGTGTTGATTTTCATCGTCACTGTCTTCATCATCTCCGCTAGGTTCATTTTCATTATTGACGGTATTAAAGATCATTTCATGGGATAGAGTTGTTAGATTTTGTTTTCCCGAGTGTTTGGAAGATAAAATTCAGATTTATTTTTCGGCGGTATTTTTAAAAATGAAAAATAAACTAGAACAAAGAAATCCTTAAAATATTTGATAGCTCGGTTAAAGCGGAATCTCGGTTTATCGGGACTCTACTGTATATATATTTATTTTACAAATTCCATATTATTAAGGTGGCGCCCTTCAGTGAATTAAAAATACAAAATTATCTTCATCAAAGCCGATGCTTTACATCCAGCGTTCAGTGGCAGACTACTATTTCATATTGTTTTACAACACATGGCTTTAGCCCTCTGGTGGGAAAGACTTTAAAACAAAACTTACAACAGTTACTTTTCTCAACAACTGAAATTTAGAATAGTGTGATTAAGAAAAATATGTGAACTGTTTGCAATTTTAAATTAATATTGAAATGTACAGGTTTAGAATTTTCTACAGTGAAAAGTTTTCGGAACTTCAGTATTCAAAAAAGTATACAAAAACTAGACGTTAAGAATGTATCCAATGAGGGAGCATTGGATTGCGAAGCAATCCGAAATGAACTGTGAAAGCAGTTCCGGGGGTTGGTGAGCGCCAGCGAGCAGGGGGCGAAGCCTCCTAGTTTTAGTATATTAACTTTTAGTACATGAATTTGAAACTAAGTGTATCTCAACTATCATATAGGAAGTTTTTATACATTTGGATCTTTCTATGTTAATCCAAGTCAAAGTAACCCTAATTAAGGTATGAAAATTGATTGTAAAATTCTTTTCTTTATTTAGTACACACTTATGTTTTATCATCTTATCCCGAAAGTATTAATGGAGTCTTTCAAAACAACTACCTTATAATCCACTAAAGAAAAAAGATATTTCAAAAAGCAAAAGAATACCTCATGTTGAATTAATAAAATCTGTAAAATAAATATAAATAAACTGTAAAAATAAATGGTTTTAAAATTACAATCTAATAAAATTTAAAGAATAAAATTAATGGGTTTTGATCAGGAACAGGGTTACAATAAATAAAAAAGTTGTGATACTTACAGTCCCCAGGTCAACACAGGCTGGAGTAGTTGGTGCCCATGTTTGGAGCATAGTTGGGGGATAAAATGGAGGACAAACCTAGACAAATAAATCCCTAATATCAAGAAAAGAAAAAAAGCAAATGCGAATTGCCAGCAAATACAGTTTACCAGTCTCTAATAGGGATGTAACGAATGTCTGGCCACTAATGGGCACTCTGCCCTTTTGTCAAATATTTGGCCGACGAATATTCAGTCGGCCAAATATTATGTAGAATATTCTAAAATCCTCCATTTTTTAAAAATAGATTTTCATATAACAACGTTTTGTATAATTTTTTCTCACACAATTAGAAATTTTTTTTACACACACCTGTAAGTTCTAAAAGACAATTAAAAAAAAATTTTTTTTTGAAAAATTGAAACTTCATTACTTTACACTGAACCATGCATTCTGTACTCAAATTATTTTTTAAAAAATATATTCTGAAAAGTCAAAAATTTCAAAACGTTAATATATTTTTGTGATGCTGTTTTTATTATAGAGAGACACTATTTTTCTGGAATGGTACTACAGAAAACTGATTTTCAATGCTAAAATGTTTTTTTAAATAGGTGCTTCTATTATGATATGGCTTTTTTTTCTTTTTTCAATGTTTCTTCAATGTAATAAAAAAGGCAACTTGAAGAGACGTGATGTCCCTGAGGCAGAATTTTCTCGAGCTATCTGTGACCAAACTCTTTAGCATTAATACCTTTCTACAAAATACTTTAATAATAACAAACATATATGTTACGAATTTAAAATAACCAAAGTGCTGTGTTTGCAAAAATATATATTTAACAATTTTTTATTCTAATATTGCGGGTGATACTCTTGCATTTTGCTTGGGGAGGGGGGTGCACAAATTATTTTCTTCCTCCCATTTTATAAATAATCATCATTGTAAAAAAATAATGAAACATCATGAAATATGTAGCAGTAATTGCCGAAAAAAGATCGAACTCCTCAATTAGGTCGAGAATAGGTCGTTGTAATAAATAATGTTGTATAAAAATATTGGAAATAAAAACTATGGAGAAATCAATGGCAATAACCACTAAAAATTCAATAGAACTATTGACTTAAAAAGTAAATACTCAAATGCAAACTTTTTTTTAATAAAAAATCTTTCGGCAAGAACTGTGTAATGTTCTACGACAATGTCGCCGCGATTCTGCCATAGGCAGTTTCTCAGATTTTTAATATGAAATTTCTTTCTTGAAAATTAAGAATTTTTTTTTTTGTTTTAGCTTCTATTGTGTTTATTTTTCAAAAACACTTTTGTTATTAGCAACACAGCACTTAAAAAGACTTCTACTGTACTGAGTTGTTCAGCCTCAATATTTTCTTTCAACAATTAAGATGTTAAAATTTTTTTTCTTCGTATTATACAGTTAATTTGCTTTATGGTCATTTTTCTCAAAGCAAGAAATTTTTTTAAAAACAGTTTCTGATATACCACATTTCTTTTAGCGTTTCATGGATATTTTTTTCTAGAAAATATTCTTTTCAGCATTAAAGTTTAATTTTATGAATCAAGGGGTTATTTTTTTCTCTATTTTTCAGCTTTATTTTTTTTATAGCTGTTAATTTTTTACTTATGAATATTTCTACAGATAACTATCGTAGTTTCCCTTTGCAATCATACAGCTAAGTTCTGGTTAATTCTTTCACAAATGCATGAACTCATTTATGTATAAGATATTCATTAAGGATTTCTTTAAAAAAAGAAATAAAAGTTGCTATTTGATTGACAAACATTTGGAGATCGGCCAAATCCCTATTCGTTACAACCCTAGTCTCTAAGGCAGTGATTCTCAACCACAGTGCCGCCAAATTCTTAAAATGTGCCGCTAAATATTGGAAATGATACAATAAAAATTCAAATGCTTTTTTTATTACGAGTGAAGTTTAAATTAAAGAAAAGTATATATATATATATATATATATAATATTATGGCAATCATGGTTGCGCGACATTGCGTGTTAACAGGTTATTATTAATCGTCACGAAAATGAATTTCCGGTACTTAAAATTACTTTAATGACAATAGTGATTGAATAATGCTTATTTTTTTTTTAGCTGGATATGCTTTAAAAGAAATTTCGTAAGAATTTTAAGCTAACTCTTTATAGCATAAAGGTACAATGCAGAGAAAAAGAAAAAAAGAAAATCTGAATTACTTTTAGATTAATGATTGTATTTTATACATTAATTAAATGGTTGGAAAAAAAAATTGAAATTTTATATGCTAATTTAGTAATACAGACGATATTTTAAGATACGAAATCAGACAAGAAAACTTATTTTCCTTTCGAAGTATCTCATTTACATTTTGGTTTCAAAAATATAAGGTATTAGAATGTTTCTCCCTCAAAAGAAGATAATTTTATTTTTCCCCTTCCTTTGAAGCGTTGAACAGCCGACACAATTCTGAGTTTACGTCTATTAATATTCAACTNTATTATTTTGTTTCACATTCAAAATTATTATCACAGACTATTAACACAGTGTATTATAGGTAAGTAAACAAGTTTTAAACTAAATTTTTTTTTTGTGTGCCGTCAAATTTCGAAATCGTTAAAAGTGTGCCGCCACAAAAAAAAGGTTGAGAATCACTGCTCTAAGGCATAAAATGAAAAGGAAATACATACCTGTTGATTATTATAGCTATCATTTGGAACATTAGTATAAGTATATTGAAGAGGAGTTTGTGGCGCCTGGTTTACATTTTGAGTGTTATAAGACTCTGGTTCCATTGTAGTAGGAGCTCCATTTTTATATGCATTAGTAAAAGGAGCCGACGTAAATGCTTTAGCCTTAATACGAGCCTGAAATATTAAAAGACGTTCAATAAGTAATTTTACGTAGTTAAACACTTACTCAATTGAAATTTTTCTTACTCTTTGTACTTAGTTTAATTCAAATGTCAAGATTTTGAGAAGTAACAAATCACAGGTCTAAAAGCAGGCCAAAGATAATAACAAATATAACATAAATCAAGACAATATTTTGCAAAATATTCAGGACAATTTTCGAAGTAGTAAACACATACCAGATGCTTTTAAAAAGAACACTCCCCCGAAAAAAGAATAACTTACTCCACTTAAGTATGAGAAAGGTAAAATTTATTATAAAAGAATAATAAAGTATACTACCTTTAGTTTCAGAATTGCTTTGTTCAGAACAGAAAGTTTTAACAGAATTTACTGTAATTTTATGCACAACAATGAACAATAGTTTGAAATAAATAGAAAATTATGGTAGTGTCACAAAAAAATAAATAAACGCAATTAATTAGTTAATGCATTACGCTACAGGGTTCATGCTCTACTATAAAAATAAAATTCAAGTACTTTACAAGACTTATTATAAGATTCTCAAGGACTTAAATTTTAGTTAAAGATAGACTAAAATTTAACATTTTAAACTAAAATGTTTTGACGATAAATGTTAGTCGATAATAGCAGTACTGAAGAATAAGACTTCCATTGCTCTCTCTTGATTTCGGAAAGTGATCTAAGTATATATATATAAAAAAAACAAGGGTGATTGGCATCAAGTGGAGAATAAAATTCATGATGCATAAAAACGTCAGGTTTGAATTTTGCATTAAGGCTTATTTTAAGCTAGGTATACAAAGTCTGAATAAACAAAGATTCGGGCAGAAGACGGGGTAGGGGGGAATGTTCTATATAATACTGTGATATCAATTAGATATTTAAAAACAACTCTGCCGGGAGACTTTTATTTAATATTTAAAGTGGCAGAAGCATTTAGACAGTGAAATTTAAATTGTTCTTAAATATAATTTTGAACTTTTCTATTTAAGAAAATTAATCAATTATTGGATGTTGCGGCTTGATTATCATTTTAAATCTATTACCAGTCAACCATTTTAAATTGAAACAGTTGCCAACTTTCACCTCAATACCTTCTGATAGGTTCTTAGTAACAATTTTGGTCACTGACTTTTTTAATTAACCACTCATACTTGAATTAACTTTTTTTCAGTAGCATCGATCATACGCACTTGACATGGTCACGTGAATATGAATTGCAACGAGTAGTTTTCAAATCGAGTATAAATACGAAAATCGATGTTTGATATCGCAAAATGCGTGAATACGAATAGCGACATTGGATTTTAAACTCGCGGAAAAACTAATTGCGCTAAAAAAACGCTTAAGTACAAATCGCGATATTAGATTTTTAAATTGCTTTAATGGGAATTGCGAGTACGATTTTTGAATCACGCGAAAACGAATTGCAACACCAGGCATTAAAGTGGACAAAAATAAAAAAAGCTGAACTTTTACAACGCAGGTCACTAGGAGGGGGGGGGGGAGTGCTCTATATGATACTGAGATTTATAAAAGCAACTTTTAACTACGCTGGGAGATTTTTATTCAATATTTAAAGTGGCTGAAGCATTTAGACAGTTAACTTTAAATTTGTGTTAAATATAATTTAAAAATTTTGACCACTAATATATTAAAAAAAATTAAGCAATTATAGGAAGGTGCGACTATTAAATTACTTACTAATGAAAAATATATCACATCTTTACAGTAACTAATTCAAGAGAAAGCTTACTTCTACTTCTTTCAATAATCGTGATATTGGGTTTTAAAATCGTGTGAATATGAATCTTGATATTGGATTTTAAAATCGAGTGAATATGAATCGCGATTTTGGATCTTAAAATCGTGTGAACATGAATCGCGATATCGTATTTTAAAATCGTGTGAACATGAATCGCGATATTGGATTTTAAAAACACGAAAATACAAATCACGATATTGGATTTTAAAATCGCGTGAATACAAATAACGATATTGGATTTAAAAATCGCGTGAATATGAATCGTGATTTTGGATTTATAAAATCCCGTGATTACGAATCACACTGTTGGATTTTAAAGACACGAAAATACAAATTGCGATATTGAATTTTTAAATCGCGTAAATAAGAATCACGATGCATAATTTTTAGATCATGTGAATACGAATCGCAGTGAGTAATTTTTAAATAGCGT
Source organism: Parasteatoda tepidariorum (assembly GCF_043381705.1). NCBI lineage: Eukaryota > Metazoa > Arthropoda > Arachnida > Araneae > Theridiidae > Parasteatoda > Parasteatoda tepidariorum. Next base: position 59,735,550 of record NC_092206.1, on the reverse strand, counting down.
ACAAATACGAAAAACGATATCTGATATTACAACTGCGCGATAACGAATCGCAAAATTGGATTTAAAAATGCGTGAATACGAATCGCGACGTTGGATTTTAAACTCACGAGAATACAAATCGCGATATTGGGTATTTAAAACGCTTAAATACAAATCGCGATATTGGATTTTGAAATTGAGTGAATAGGATTTGCTAGTACGATTTTTAAATAGCGTAAAAAAATTGCAACACGTAAGTTTTAAATCAGTTAAATACAAAAATCGATGATTGATATTAAAATCGTTTGATTAAAAACCGCGATTTTAGCAAATTCCGGTGCAGTTCCTAATATTTAAAATTCCAAAAATCAGCCAAACAAACAAAAAAATCAAATATCGGCGCTCGTAACGAAACGCTTAGACTCCTTTCCACTCTATAGCAGAAGTCGCGGTAATCCGACTATCGTTCGGGCGGCTTGGGTTTCTCCAATAGGACTTCCCAAAAATTTTAGTTTTTGGAACATGGTCGGAAATTTTCAAAATTGGGGAAAAATAGCGGATTTCTGCTTTTTCGTGGAAGTCTTTCATCCCTGCAACACATAATTTTTAAATAAGTCTAATACGAAGATCGATATTAAAATCGCCTGAATAAGAATCGAGATTTTGTCAGAATCTGGCGCAGTTCCCATTATTTAAAATTCCTAAAATCAGCCAAACATACATAAAATCAAACAGTACGTGTCATCATCTGAAAGACGGGGAAATCATTCTCTCACACTTACGCGCGTCATAAAGTTAAACATAGAAATACTGGAAATAGGGCTGTTTTCCTGAGTGTTCAATATTTTCAAGGTCATTTCTAAATTTTCAAGGATTTAATATCATTTTCAAGTACTTCTAGGGGCCCTTGAAAATCAAAATGAAATTCAAGTACTTTTCAAGGACGCGGGAACCCTGCGCTAATATTAAAATTAGCAAATAAGTAGAAAGCTGCATTTTGTAGTTCTTAAAAGATTTGTTTCATTTTAAAGGTTAGAATATTCAACTCTTATTATTAATGTGCAACAAAAAAAAAGCTATTTTTTTAAAATGTACAGCTAAATGACACTTTGTGATCCAAGTGCCTTTTATTTGAGACATATATGTGGATAATTTCTGGGCAATATAGAATAGCGTGGCAATATAGAATAGTTTGAAATTATTCTTGTATTTATAGAATCACCCAATCAGGTTATCATTAAATAAATAAAATAAAAAAAAGTAGTGCAGATTCTATAAACGTACACATAAAAATACAAGGTATTTTTTTTACAAAAATTAAAACCTAAATTGAAGGACAGCTATTTGATATCCATTTCTTTGATTCAAACAATATTTTTACTGAAATAAAGCTAATATATATATATATTTTTTTTACAATATTGATTGAATACTTCAATGATTAAGAGTAATACATACCATAACTGGTTTCCCATGAAAAGTTTTGGCTTCTTCTCTTAAATATTGATAGGCTTTTTGTGTATCAGCATCAGATTCAAACAACACATACCAACTGTTATTATGGGCAAATTCACACCGTAAAAATTTTGGACAATTTTCACTACTAAACAGCTCTTCAAGTTCCTGAAATAAAAGTTTAATTAAAGATACATTTTGCAAAAAGATAATATTTGATGCATAAAATAAACTAATAATAATTCAGTTCACCCCTTTGTGATCCAAGCGCCTTTTATTTGAGTCATATATGAATTTAAATAATCACCATTTGATAAAATTTATTTGTGCATGTGGCATTTAGAATCCTGATACAGTAGGGAATCGATTATCCAGAACGATCGGGACCATCGCTATTCCGGATAACTGATTTTTCTGGTTTTCTGAATCGCTACAAAAAGCTGTTTTTATTGTTAAACCCAACTTTAAAAAAAAAAAATATTTGGAAATACAGTGCCCGCCGCTAATAAAATCACTGGATAATAAAATCAGCCGCTTTATAAAATCAAATCGGCAAGAACCGAATCGTTACAATATTAATACATGTTAAAAACATCCTTTAATAAAATCAATGCCACCGCTTTTTAAAATCAAAATTTTGACTACATAATAAATCAAACGTGCAATATTTCAGCTTCTTTTGTTCTTATTAATAAAATTTTATTTTTTCGAAGTTTAAAGAATTTTTAAGCTGGCATTTTCCTGCGATATTCATAGTGTAAGAGTTAAGGAAAAATGTGGGTGGTAAGCGGCGAGTTCATAGAAATCAATGTCAATTCCTTGACTTGAATGAAGTTTGGAGAAACCTATCTCATTCAACAGGGGGTCGAATTCTTATCTTATTTTTTATTGAATGAACCATAGAAGGGAGAGAAGTTTCTTT